>NW_004797604.1:838613-840560 GCF_000002075.1 Aplysia californica
TCTCTCTCTCTCTCTCTCTCTCTCTCTCTCTCTCTCCCCCTACCCCCGTGGTGACAAAAAAAAACCCTCTCTGCACTGTCCGACATGCGTGTTTGGAACAGCAATATGGTTATACTATAAGAAACTCTTCTCTGATATCCACTCATTGCATCGTCGCATAAATATTCATGGATAAAAATACGCTGCTGCGGATTAATTATGCATTATTCAAAGAATAATTATACCGGGAGTTCCTTAGATTGCATCAGCTGACATCTTTTGGGAGACAGGTTGAAACTGGAAAACGATTACAATATTTATTGTGTCTCATGGGCAGTGCCGGGGCACCACAAGTGCAATTGGTGCAAGCGCTCCATCTAACCCTGGCCGTCACCCCCCCCCCCTTTTTTTTTTAAATTTCTAATTGTTCTAAACCAGTCAATGCTCTAGATCTACATTTCTACTTCCCTGTAATCCGTCACCCGCCGGCTGCGCCAGATAAGAGACCGGCGGCAAGGATGGTTTATGCTCGTCGCACCGCTTGCGGTAGTGTCTGCTGGGAGCAGGCAAAATCTTTGCACCAAAGAAATTGTGAGGCAGCGTGCTGGAATCAGGCTCTCGTCAAAATAATCACCGTGAAGAAACTTGCATTTTTCCGCAGGGTTGTGAATTTCTATCAATTTTTTTGTTTTTTGGCTCAACACCTTTCATTCTCATTAAAGAACTCATTTCAGTGTGGATTTTTCTTAAAATGGTTGATTAAAGGCACAAAAAATGTAAATTTTCAGTTACCACGGACCCTTAAGCTAAGGAAATAACCAACCTTTGGCAGCCATTTTCTCACTAATTTTACCTCTGAAAACAGGTGACCCCCACCTCCTTCATTCGCAAATATCTCAACCTGTATTCAAGATAAATATATATTTTTTTCATCCAAATAAAGACAAGTGAACAAGCTTTAAGATGACCCCAATAACTCTGCATGCCCAAAAATTAACGAGAGCCTGATTCCACCACGCTGCCTCACAATTTTATTACTGTAGGGAGATCTAGGCACAAGAACAAAGATGCATGAAACTGCTCTTCGCAGCACCAATTTAGTGCAAGCTAAATATTTAATCCAAGTTTCCACTAGCCTATTTACTACACTAGTAGAGTCTACGGTAACTCAAAGAAGAATGGGTATCGAAACTCTTGTCTCCCTCTATTGTATAGAAAGTCCTGGAGCTGCACGAAGTAATTCGAAATCTTTAAATCTTCTCAGATTGTGAGCATAGTGAGTTGTTAGTATTGTTTCACTTTATTGCAGCTTTTAAGCGGTTTCATCTAGAAACAGTCGTAGATTACGGGATATCCTGCAGATTCTAATTGACTTTCTCTAGAAATCTTAAAAGTAGCTACTAGACTAAGCCTATTGCCCCTTTGCTCACTTTCCAATTGTGCACCACCTTGTCTGCAACCCACGCGATGCCACTGTTCATGGGTCAGAATTGCGCGAGCAATGAGATCATGGAGTGTCTTTGTTTCAGATAACGAGTAGTATTCATGAGGAAGAAGCGCTGTACTCCACACGTTGGTTCATTCTCTTGGGAGAATAAAAAGTCTGTTGTTAGGGGCGCGTACCGTTCCTGAACACTGCACTGTTAAGGACGCGTACTCTTCCGCAGCACTGGACTGTGTGATGAGTACGGCAGATTCTATGCTTTAACTAGCAACACAGCACTGATATTTTTCGGGACGCATCAAGGACGTTAGAACAACTGTATGACCTCAGGGGGACGCAGGCACACGCTGCCACAGCTCTACGGAATCATTGAACTGTATTATTAGTGGCATCGACGTCACAGTAGTGCCAAAGATTCTGTACTACCAAGATGTTTCCATTGCCCTAGATGTATCTCGCGTCCGGGTGTGACCTTGTCTTAGCGCGTGACGGCCCGTGATGCGAGTGTAAACAAACGTTCCAGC
>NW_004797605.1:0-1970 GCF_000002075.1 Aplysia californica
TCTCTCTCTCTCTCTCTCTCTCTCTCTCTCTCTCTCTCTCTCTCTCTAGGTATATCCCCTGCCTCTCGGTCTTCTATCTGTGAACCTCTGATCCAAGCACACACTTGTAAACAAAATCACGCATCGATGTGGCCTAGTTGAGCTGGGTGTTTAGATCTCGGTTCCCTAGAGGCTTTTGGCTTCCTTGCCCCGCGGGAGTGGGTGGTTGGCGGGTGCTCTGGTGTGGTTTGCTCCTTCTTTCCTATTAAAAAAAATCTATTGTCTTCATCTCCCCTTCTTCTTTTTTTGTGTTTGTTACTCTCTTGTAACACCTCTAATCTTCCGCACTTATATGACCTTATTGTGTTGCATGGCAGTAAAACTCTTACTAAAACAAACTTCCCCGCATGTTGTTGGAGGGCTCCGCTGTGAGTTTCTATGGGGATGGGGGGGGCACTGTCTTGTGCCTTCCTGGGGAAACGTAGCTGACTGGTTGCACACTTGCACTCATCTCAATAAATATGTCAGTGTTGTAAGCTGTTTACAAATAATAATTGTTTTGCAAGTTTTAATAACGGACCTCCAGCTGACCAAAGGGAAAGTCTTTTCAATAACTAGAACTCTGAAAACTATTATATAGAAATATGGAAAACGTCTAACAGCTGAAAAGCATTTTGACCACTTACTAATATGCTTTCATTTCTTTAAGAATTGAGGATGAACGTGAGTGGTTTGCTCCTTCTTTGTTATCAAACGTTTATCGTCCTGATCTCTCCTCATTCACCCCCCCCCCCCGGGGGTGCTACTGACAAGTGTCTTAAGGCCATTCCCAAAGGGGGGACATGAACATATTCTTATGCACAGTAAAATTGTAAATGGGCTGATTAATCAGTGTCATGCTCATAACTGTGCCTGAACTGCAACATGAAACTGCTGCTTTTTCTTTCCTAATCCTTACTATCGTCATCATTTTTTTCACTTCTTCTTTTGTATGTTTGTCACTCTCTCGTGAACTGCTATTTCCGGGGTGCCTTGATAATCGAAGCAGACCTTGTGCTGTTGAAACTAGAGAGGTGAGCAGAGTAAGGACTTCTCTGTTGACATCCACCCCTTGGCGCTTGTATGACCTTATGCAGTTGCGAGCGCCGTAAAACCTCTACTAAAACTAAATAATTTAGAGATTTAACAAAGAAAAACATCCAGGAAGTGGTTGCTATTTGCTAACGGATGAGTGTTTGTTCACTGTCACAGCGCATTGATTAGTCTCCTGTTGTACCGAGTGTTTTCATTGACAATGGCCACTGCTGACCGTCCTAATGGTATAGAACACTGTAATGAGTGTAATGCTTTCTTCAACACGTAATGGTTTTGGTTTTGAGAAGAACGGACCCCATTTTAGACATTGTGTGTGGGTGGTTCGCTGGTGCTCTGATGTGGTTTGCTTCTTCTTTCCTGTGAAACATCTAGATCTAACAAGTATTGTTTTTCTTACTTGGTGTGTCAGAATAGTTCCCAAAACTAGTGACTGAGAGTAAATATTTTCCTACGTTTTGGCAGCCGCAGATCCAGTGCCATCAATCATTGACTGAGTGTTTTCTATCGAGTAGAGATTGTGAAAGCATTGGAATCCGTATTTTCCTCACTACCCTTCTTGAGTGCCATATTCCTCTCTCCTTTCCTCCCTCCCTCCCTCCCAATTTTTAGAACTTAAGGTTGGTGGAGAGGTGTGGTAAACATTCCCTCTCAAAGCGCCGAAAATTTCAGCTTGTGGTCAAGACATTTTTGTACCCTAGACATAATATTGTATTGACTGTTATTGGCTGTAGATCCAACTCCCATGAGAAAATCTTTTCTGCGTATTTGATTCTAGGAGTTCTCCTTTGATTGCTATGCCTTTAAGCGTGACCTCTCTTCTGGCATTTTACGGGAAAATCTGAGAACTGCGCTGCTTTGGTAATGAAGTTCGATGGAAGGCGGGGAAGGGGGGGGGG
>NW_004797605.1:3684-6488 GCF_000002075.1 Aplysia californica
CCCCCCCCGGCTCCCCTTATGCTGCTGTCATCTCACCCATTGTCATAGGGTTTTGTTGCTGCCCCTCTCTGTTCTCACGTGCGGCTTACAACACCTGTCGTTTGCGGTCAGCTTATGGTTCGAGGGGTCCACTGGCGGTTCCGACTTCTTTTATTGTCTCTGTTGTTTCTCTCTGTCTGTCTATACCAGTGCTTGTCGGTAGTTGAAGGGCCCCAATCCACTGGTAGGTCCAACTTCTTAACTTTCCCATGTTGTTTCTGTCTATCTGTCAATACCATGTTGTTTCTTATTTACTCTGTTGTTTCTGTCTGTCTGTCTTTACCAAGTGGGTGATTGGAGAGCGCCACTGGTAGGTCCAACTTCTTTTATTTTCGCTGTTGTTTCTGTCTGTCTGTCTGTCTGTCTGTCTGTGTTTGTCACTCTCTTGTAATACCTCTAATCTTCGGCACTTATTGTGTTGCAAGTGCCATAAAACTCTTACTAAAACAAACAATGGCTTTTCCAAATGGCGCTTACACGACCAAAAACTGAGTCAATAGTGCCATAAAACACCTACTCAATCAAACTCAATCAATGGCTATACCAGTGCTTGCGGGTGGTTGGTTAGTGGTAGTTCCAACTTCGTAACTTTCCCTCTGTTGTTTCTGCCTGTCTGCCTTACGAAAGATATCACTAAATGAACATTATTGTGTCGATGTTCTTCTCTTTGCTCTATAACAACATATCAAAGTGGGTGAATGGTGGGTGCTCTGGTGGAGTTTGCTTCTTCTTTCCTATCAAACATTCGTTCTTATCTCTCCTCCTTCGTTTTGTTTGTTACTCTCCTGTAACACATAATCTATTCTTCGGCACTTATATGATCTTATTGTGTTGCAAGTGTCGTAAAACTCTTACTAAAACTATAACAACATGCCAGTGCTTCCAAACCCACCCTCTTTTGCCACTTTCAAGAGGCTAAAATTTTCGTATCGTCCATGCACAATGTATTTCAAATCAGGACATTTATTAACGACTGTCATTACCCTGGTAATCCCCCCTCCCCCCCAACTGCCCACCAAAAATGACCAAATCGTCAGCTTCTGTGCAATAACGCCCAGGTTGTAGGCAAACTCTGGTCTTTACCTTTTGACTGCACTAAAAGGCTGTTGTTATGTCGAGCTGCCCTTCTACCGGAACTCAACTCAATGGGTCGGTTAAAAAAACACGTACGTCAGATTTTCCAAAAAAATCGATTTTTTAAAAACTTTCCAGTCGATCTTTTTTCATCACTTATCTTTTTGATGTTAGAATCGAACTGTAAATAACTTGTAAATAACAATCCTCAGATTGAACAGATACATGTGGCGAAGAAAGATCTGCGGCCAGAGAAAAAAGTTGATTTTTAGAAAAATGTGGCATGCGGCTTTCTTGAACTGAACCGCTGAACTATCTGTAAGATAAGCTGCTATGCTGGTTGATTGAGGGTGCCAATGGTAGGTCAGGCTTCTTCACTATCTCAGTTTATCAGGTGCTTCTTACTTTCTAAATGCACTGAATAACCGGTAGCATTTTGATGCCCTTCTATTTTAGACTGGCACACAGGCAGAGTGGGGTTGTTGTTGTTTTTTTTTTTGGTTTTTTTTTTTTTTGGGGGGGGGGGGTTGTAAGTGTTTTACGGCGCTCGCAACTGCATAAGGTCATATGAGCGTGCGGGACACACCTAATATTTTCAGATGGTAGGAAATTTTGAATCTTACCCAGGTGGCGGCCGAAGCCTACTCTTATCGATTTTAGACCACCAAGGGAACTTAAACGTGCGCAACTTGCACTCGGGCCCTCCGAGATTTTTCGCCCTTGTCCGAGAAGGCTAGGTGTAGATGTTTCCTATCCGAAGATCAAGGGTGTGGATGAAAGACAGCAGTAAAAAGGAGCCAAGGAGTAGCAGCAGAAAGGCTGCAGACAGAGTCAGGAGCCCAAATGAGGGGGCAAAGGAGGAGAGGGGGTGGGAGCAGAAAGAAGAGACAAAAGCAGACAACAGAACATTACTAGAGAGCAGAAAAGGAGGGGAAAGGAGACAATTTTAGAGAAGAAAATGTTTTGGTCTGTACCCGGAATCGAACCCGCGACATTTGAATGAGAGGCCAACACCTTAACCTCAAGGTCACGTGAGCCCCTAGGCAGAGTGTGCTTTTTAAGTAATAGGGCGCCACCGGTAACTCCTACTTCTCTCCTTTTCTCTTCGCTGATTCTGTACGCTTTTCCCAGGTCTTAAATGATCGTAATCGTGTTAATAAGCTCTTCTTTACATAACAAAAAACAATACCTGCTTTCAACGCCCCATTCTGCTTAGTATTGTATTTTCTTCAGAAGAAATAATGTAATATCACCTATTCAATATTTCATCTCAGATTGAAGAGAGTGAAGTCCTCGGGAAGAATGGAAGGAATATAGTTTAAGAAGTGCCCCGTTTTGCAACATGGAGTTAAGAAAAAAGGGCGGGGGGCTGGTAGACGCCTCTTGATGCCTTGACTGATTTAGTACTGACTAAGGTTTCAGATTATTGATTTCTCTTGATCAACGACGCACATCATATTTTATTCCAAAGGGCAAATACAAGGGGGGACTAAGCAAATCAAACAGTCACATATCTGCAACTTAATGCACGGTGTTGTATAGTACAAATCACATTGTGCTAGACAGTGCATGTACATTATACTGAAAAACTGTAATTGTGTTGATGGTGCCTTAAAACATGACCCTGAATCAATAAATCTGAACAGGCTTCGATGGTGTCCCGAGCATTGCAAGTATAAGAACCCCCCCCC
>NW_004797605.1:8173-9407 GCF_000002075.1 Aplysia californica
TGTGTGTGTGTGTGTGTGTGTTTGTTTGTTTGTTTGCTTGTTTTAACGAGAGCCAAACAAAATGTTGCTTTTGATGGGTGCTTTGGTGTGGTTTGCTACTTCTTTTTTCCCAACATCTATCGTCCTTTTCTCCCCCTCCTTTTTACATTTGTTACTCTCTTGTAACACCTCTACTCTTCGGCTCTTATACGACCTTATTGTGTTGCAAGTGCCGCAAAACTCACACACAAATCGAAAGAAAGACGATGTTGTTGCATATTATACAATAATGATCCTGTGAGTTCGTAATTTTTTTCATGCACGTACTGATGAACAGTTTTCTGTCCGTCTCAATGTTCATACGTATTTACCGTCTATAACAAATCGCCCCCCCTCCCTTTTCTGTTTCCAGCTTCGTCTCCTAAGAAGTCGAGCAAAGATGCCAGCTCTGCCACACCTCCAGGCAAAGGGAGGACGCGACAAGACTCTGAGAGCAAAAGTAAGTCCAGAGGCAAATCAGACTCTTCAAATTCCGGCAAACGCTTCTTGAGAGACAGACAGAAGAGTTCCGCTCCTGAAGTCTCAGCGGGTAGAAGCCGACACCAAGGCACATCTGAAGACGCCAAGGGTTTGAGCGGTACGCAGAAAGTGAACTCAGAGCAGCGCCCAACTAAGCGAGAACTCTTCAGCGAAGGTAACCGTAAGACAGTGGTCATAGACGGCCACCAGCACAGCATGGACGGGTCACCGCCCCGGGAGGTCATGGTGGAAGGTCAAGGTCACAGGAAAGAACACGTCGGCGGCGAGAGGGGTATCTTGGTGACAAGGCATCACTCAGACGCCGAGGTGTACAGTGGGAAACACGCCCATTTTCGAAACACGCCCACTGTCCCAACAACAGGAAACCCGCCCCCTTCTATTACTAGCCACGCCCCTCCCAAGCCCGTCCCCGGTTCGAGCGAGTCCGTGTACGGGTACCACAAACAGGTGTCTACCGGTGGGTCAACTGGGCACCTCAAAGATTCGTCAACGTACGAGAGCATCGCAGGATTAGGACTAGGAGGTCAGTACTTGACTAACTACGGCTCTGTCGACCCCCAGCCAGGTCCCCACGACCCCCACGGTGTGTATGGCCGTGTGGCCGCCCGCCCTCCGTCACGGACCTCCACTCGGAGCGGCTCCGACCAGCTGTACCAACAAGGCTACGGCTCCTTGCCGCGCAGTTCCCGCTCGACCACGCCGACTGCTGACGCCG
>NW_004797605.1:12582-14058 GCF_000002075.1 Aplysia californica
TGTGTGTGTGTGTGTGAGTGTGTGTGAGTGTGTGTGTGTGTGTGTGAGTGTGTGTGTGTGTGTGCGTGGGTGTGTGCATTTGTGTGTATATTCGTGTGTGTGCGCACGCGTATGTGAGTGTGCGTTTGTGTGTGTATTTGTATGTGTGCATGCGTGTGTACGTGTGTGTATGAGAACGGGAGAGAGGGAGGACAGGAGAGAGAGAAAGAGTCAGAGAGTCAGAGAAAGAGTCAGAGAGTCAGAGAGAGAGAGAGAGAGAGAGAGAGAGAGAGAGAGAAAGAGAGAGAGAGAGAGCGAGAGAGAGCTGTTTCTCATCACTCGGCAAGATTTTGTATTGTATTCTATGGTATGGTACGGCATTTCACTCTATAGTATTGAATGATATGGGTTGATACAAAATGTGTGTTTAGCCTTTCACCTCTTTACGGACTGGATGGTTTGAGGGCTTCACTGGAAGATCTTACTTTTTTTTCTTTCTGTCTGTTGTTTTTTCCTTTTTCCGTTAACACCAAATGACAGTTCTTGCGTCTATGTGCTTCTTTTTACAAAAACAAACAAAACCCTCAGTACGTTATTAGAAAAATGGGACTCGATTTAACGTCTTTTTAATAATAATAGACAGCATTTGTATAGCGCAAATTCCAGCTCAACAACAAGCTCTATTCGCTTCACAATCTTTACTATTACCCCAGCAGACCTGAGAGCTTTCTGGGACAAACTTAACCTCCTGGGAAGCATACAGTGCAAGCAGTCATTTATAGGCGCTAAAACACTAACATACTGACAAGATCTTTCGCCGGGTACCCATTTCCACCTGGGTGAAGTGGGGAAAATTTGTGTAAAGTGCCTTTCCCAAGAACACAACGTCGGCCCGCTGCTCGAACCCCCGACCCCGCAACCTCACGATTACGAGTCCGGTAGCCTAACCACAAGGCCGCCGACGCCACATCCGATAGGAACAACTCAAGCGAGTCGGAATTGTGGGGACTCAAATAGACAGGGATCGAGAATACGCCGGGATAAGATTCAAAAGAGGGTTGCTGCACCGTATTCAAACACTATTAGTTAATTTGACCTTAATCATTTCATCTGTTAAATTTGAAAAAAAAAAAGTTTTTGGAATTGGCGCTTATTTATTTTGTCTCAAAGGTGACGTGAGTGTGAAGTTTCCATCTTAATCAAAAACTAAAACTATGATGCTGTTGTTCGGCTATAACTGAGAGTGTAGATACGTTGTTATGACAACAGAAGAGCTACAGTACACACTGCACAGCCCTTAGTTTGTTCATACTTCCAGGTAAATGATTTCCCTTGTTGGTCTTCTACACTTTCCTTGTGCTTTCATCGAGGCGCTGCTGTAGTTGTTGAAGCAAGAGGCAGAGGAAGTTTATTTTGTTATCTTACATTTGTGGATTGAAAGTTGAATCCACGTTTTAAAAAGATTTCAAGGCAGCGTTGTGTCCTGTTTTACCCCCC
>NW_004797605.1:17768-19303 GCF_000002075.1 Aplysia californica
CCTGATTGCCAGTGGACACACACGGCTGTCATGATCAGACGGACTGACCATCACGCCGAGATTGATGTCTCCCTACCTGGACACCACCACTGTTCTCTTCTGCTCTGATCTGGTCACCGGCGTTTTCAACACGCGTCTAACGTTCCGACCGGTCAGCCTCGCCGGCCAGTGGTGTATAGATAGACTTTGTAATGATGACTTGGCCTTCGTGATTTTGGAAAGGAACGGTTTTTCGCGCACTGCTTTGATCAGCATGAAGTACAGTAAGTCAAAACTAAAACGTCTTGAACGTTTGTTAGCATTTATTTGTGTAGTCGCAAGTGGCAGCGATGTTGCGATGATGTGATGGATTAATGCTTATCCTTTTTTGGAATTTCTCTTTTTAAAGCCGCAGCGCCCTCAGGTGTATTTGACTAACTTAACTCAGAACATAATAAAACGCGGAAGAAATCATCAAGTTAGTGTCTTTAAAAAATCCTGGAGTGTTCTTGAATGAGGTAAATTGTATTCTTCAGAAAGTTACGATTTGTTTTGGGTGAGTTTTCAAAAGAGGCTATTAAAAGTGAGGGTTAACAACGAATGCCACATGGCATTGTGCAAGCAAGCTCTGTTTTTTGGTTGATATGAAATCTGAATGGTGGTGCATTCAACGTTTCTGACATGGGCTTGAGCTATTGCAGGTGTCCCATCAAATTTCCGTGATTCCGAGATTATAGCATGTCTTGTTTGAGTGTTATTCAAACACCTGGGCCGAGGGATCAGAGAAGGAATGAAAACTCCTCGATGATCGTCCGAGGAGACAAGAAGCAGACGAACACGAAGAAACGTTCCTGAGCTTCCGCCAGTCTTATCGCGCGCCCAACTGGCCAGACCTCGGTGTGTATTGTCCTGTTGAAACAGTGCCTGCTCCAAGGACGTCGTGCCCCATTGTGTGGCGGGAAGGCTGGGGATAATATTTCAATAGTCAAACAGTGGTCAGAAATATGCAGGTGATGACTGGCTGGACGGTCGCTGGATGTCCACGGTCTGGGTCTGTCTGAGTTTTGAGGAGTTCCCCGCCCCGCTGGTGGCTCTGAGGTTTTAGCGCTAGTCTGTGTCAACTGTTTGACATTCTTCGACGGATCACTGAAGTGTCACTTGGAATGAAGGAAAAAACGTGTGGAATACAATGGCTCCTGATACGATCTCTTGACCGCTGCCCAGTGTTTTGGAGAGTATAGAAGCAGCGTTTCACGCAAGTGGGATTCCATCATGGCGGTAAGTGGTCTTCTGGTCTCACTTTACCGCAATGAATGTTAAGTAGGTGGTAAATCTCTTGCAGAGCGTGGTGCGGTTTGTTACGTTATATCATAGCCGATTACGCTCAGAAGAACGGGACTGCGTTTTGCTGTCGTGTAACTTGCTCTTTTGGTTCAGTTCTTCGCGGTGCATGAAATGCCGAATGTGACGGAATATAAGCGTAGCTGAGTCTGTGAGTGTGTCTCTGTGTGTATGCATGAGAGAGAGAGAGAGAGAGAGAGAGAGAGAGAGAGAGA
>NW_004797605.1:23182-27186 GCF_000002075.1 Aplysia californica
CACACACACACACACACACAAACTCACACACACGCACGTGTGGACACACATACAAACACAAACGCTTTCGGTTCCTTCCACCGTGCTATTGAAACGTAACACCGGTATTTCTCAAACTACTGTTCCCCCCTCCCCTTCTTAAACGTTGTTTTCCTTCTACTTTCACGCTCCCGCCAATGTTTTGTTTTTCTTGAGTTTGCAAGGATTTGTTTTGTTTCTTTCCCCTCACTGCCACCACTCGCCCACTTTCCTCTCCTGGCCGACACCCCCACTCACCCACACTGTCTGTCCTTCCCTCTCTGTTGCTTAGTCTTGAGTTTGCACCTCGGAATGAGGCACCTGGAACAGCGGTAGAAAACCCCACTCGCACAAACTGTGGCTTTGGGCATGTAGTTCGCAGGCATTTCGGTGAAGTTTCGGTTCCCGGCAGGTGTCAGTCAAACATCTCCTCCATGGCATTTGCGCGACTCATGGACTCTCAGTCTCTTGCTGCCTCGACAATATAGATCTAGAAGTGCAATTGTGAAAAGTTTCGCGTCATTTCGGTAATTATTGCTAGCCTTGTGTTTTTCCTGTTGGCCTCAGGTCGTAAAGTAATTACCTGGTAGGGAAAGTAAAAAAAATGTCTTTCTTTAATTAATGGGATATCCTGACCGGATCGGTCGTTTAAGTTTGTCATGTTAAACATCTCCATGGAATTTGCGCGACTCGTGAACTCTCTGTCTCCTGCTGCCTTTACACTAATTATTATAGTTGCAATTGTTCAAAGTCTCGCGTCATTTCAGTAATTGTTGCTAGCCTTGTGTTTTGATATTCTATTGGCATCAGATTGAAGAGCTTAAGTGACATCCTGGTAGGGGAAGTAAAGATTTTCTTTCTTTAATGGGATAGTCTGACAGGATCTGTCGTTTATGTTTGTCATCATGAGAAATCGAAAATATGCAGGCAAAGGTATAGGATAACTACTGTGCTTCCTATGTAAATCATTAAGATTACAACTCTCGACATCAATATTATGTAAGTAATCTGCATTCCTGGTACATTATCGTGTAGTCTTATCTCTGATTATTTCTCTCTGTGTTTGCGACAGTCCTTGATGTGGTGAAATTGCGTTTGACCTTTGCCGCCGTGTAGTCTAATTTGTTGGGTGCCCTCGGGATTCGATTTCTTAACCCGAAGCGAAAGGAAAAGTACATTAGTGCACCTCGCGGTGGACACGATCGCACTTGGTGTGTGTGGGTCCCGCCGCTATCGGGGGTTTATGGAAATCAATGGCTTAATTAAAGCAGGACGGTCGTAAACGAATGGTTAAATTTCCCCTGTGGTGAAGTATGTTTTGGTTTTACGTGGACTGAGGTAGATCTATTTCTGATGCGCCTGTGTGTGCGTGTAAGTTCACCCAACTACACGTTGGAGTTGAAGTTTTATTTTGTCTGATGTGAAACGGTGTTTGCTTTGCAGTGTGACAATCGACCTCGCGTTGAAATTGGCTTTCGGCTAATACGAAATAACCCCTGAGCTCTTCAGGTACAATAATAATATTGTTTTGGGAGAAGGGGGCTAAGACAGACCGTGCAATGCGGTGACACGGACCGCACGTGGTGGAGGAGGTGGATATTAGGGCAAGTATTATGAGATACTGTGTTCCGTCTGGACTGGTTCTTGAGAGAGAACTTGTTTGATTTCGACTTGATCCTGTCACCCCGCGGACTGTATTCCCACAGTGAGGACTTTATCATCTTCTAAGTGTCCGCGGCTGGCCTAGCCTCGTCACATGTGACGTGGATTGTTATCGTGTGTGCGCGTCTCTCTGTGTGTAAGTAAGTGTGTGCGTGTGCGTTTGTGTGTGTCGGTGTCTTTTACATAAGCACCGAGATAATGCCCCGTGTGAGGCTAGGCACATCAGAGGCCCTGCACGGCTATGGAGGATAATTCTTTCTCCTCTTTCAACACCTCTTCTCTCAACACCTCCCTGGACTCAGGACCTCCGCGAACCTCACTGGAGGACCTCAGACAGGTAAGAACTGTGTCCTTCTCTAACGTTCTTCAAGATAACACAATGTGCTTCTATGGGACATAATTTGATAAGCATGTTAAGAAAAAAAAATAGTTGTATAAGTTCTACATTCATATGTGGGTGGTTGATGGAGGCTCTGGCGTGATTTGCGCATTCTTTCCTATCAAAGCTTTCGTCTTGATTTCTCCTCCTCTTTATGTTTGTTACTCACTTGTAACATCTCTAACCTTCGGCACTTATATGACCTTGTGTTGCAAGTGCCGTAAAATTCTTACAAACACTAAATTTATATTCCTATTGCTTGTACTGTTCAGGTCATTAAAGAGGCGGGTTACTTCGACCCAGCGTGTCAGGGTCAACCCCACCTGAAAGACAGAAATACTCGATAATAAAAGTTTTCCCCACTCAGGAATCGAACTTGCGTCTTCTGCGTGCGATGGCGAGGAGCCTGACCGCTACACCACAAACACAGGTTGAACACGTTTCCTCAGAGTGTGTATTTTCCAATTCAGTCCTCGCACGAGTGGTGCATTGTTGCCCAAAGTATCCCCTGCTTTTCCCTGTTTCATCTGTTCTTTCTGCCTGTCTTGTTGTTTCTTCTGGGCGCAAAGAGCCATGCTTGTGTCAATGTGCTTCTCTTTGACCCCAAGCAAGATAGCAAATAATCAAGCAAGTATTTGCTGGGCATTTCTCGGGAGTCTTTTCTAATTGAATCTATATGAATGCGTTACGTCAAAGTTGAGCCTTTTCACAATGGGCCTAATTGTGATGATATCACTTAACTTACCTTGGTGACTAAAGTGGTGAAATCTGCTAATTCGGCAAATAAACTCTGTCCACTTTGGCAAATAAACTCTGTCCACGTAGTAAGGGACCAGAAGGTAATGTGAAGAATTCTAGGGCTGGGTTTTTTAATGCACCGAAATAATGTTTTCTTTCCTATTCATCTCGTGGTCATAAACGATTGTGTTGTGGGTGGTTGGCGGGTGCTCTGGTGTGGTTTGCTTCTTCTTTCCTATCAAACGTCTATCGTCTTTATCTCCCCTCCTTCTTTTTGTGTTTGTTACTCTCTTGTAACACCTTTAATCTTCGGCACGTATATGACTTTGTTGTGTTGCAAGTGCCGTAAAACACTTACTAAAACAAAAAATAAATCGATGGTAGGACTTGTAGCACTCTCATCAGCCGAGTGACACGCTGGATTTCTTTGTAAAACAACGACTCTGGGTGGTAGGCGGGTCCTCTTGTGTTGTTTACTCCTTCTTTCTTTTCAGATATGTATCGTCCTAATTTCTCCTCCTTCTCCTATTTGTATGGTATTATCTAGTAACACCTCTAATCTTCAGCACTTATAAAGTATGACCTAATTATGTTGCAAGTGCGGTAAAACTCTTCTTGAACTAAAACAGCGACTGGGGTGTTGTTCATGTTACATATGTGGACCGTACAGGATAGACCTGTTATCAGCTAATGAAATGGTGTTCCTTTCTTTGCTCAGAGGTTATACTCGTATGGGACAGAGCGCTATATAAATGCAATCTATCATCATCATCATCATTATTATTATTATTATCATTATTATTATTATTATTATTATTATTATGTTATGATCATCCGAAGCTGAGAGGAATTAGATCCTTTTCTCCAAGTGATTTGTGTGGGGATGTGTGTCGTTGTGACAGCTTATCAAACCCTACCCCTTACTGTTTCGTTGTTGATGATATCGTAATAATTTTTAACAAAAATTTTCTCTAGTCCAAATATTCGCCCTGACTCATCGTGGAGTCTGCTTGAAATTTTTAATTAGGAGTGTGCTGAGTTCCGAGGTCCGATAAACTTGTTATCACAGGCTGAGTTTTTTTTTGTTGTTGTCGAGAGCCGAGCTGATAGAAAGGAGTGTACGTTCTCTGAAGAATGTTCTGATTCTGAGATACCTGATCTCTCTCTCCATCTCTCTCCATCTCTCTCTCTCTCTCTCTCTCTCTCT
>NW_004797605.1:27286-30414 GCF_000002075.1 Aplysia californica
TGTGTGTGCGTGTGTGCGCGTGCATATGTGTTTGGAGAGGGGTTGTTGTGTGTCTTGGTCAGGTGTGAGGGGTTGTGCAGTTCGACGGCTCTTCAGGCATGTGCTTGAAGGAAGGGAGGTTGTGATTATTTATTACGCAATAGGTGGTGAGGAAAGGGAAAGACAATGTGTTTGTGAAATGTGTGACTGAGTTTAAATGTGTTGCTTCCCCATCGAAGTCATTTACATTTAGTAAGTACATGTATGCTGCGTCAACTCTACGTGTTCGGGCCAACCCAAGCGGAGCTGGATCAACCCTCCAAAAAGATGGAGATTCTTGATTAAATATCTGCCATACTTTTATTATTAAAAAATAGAGATGTCTTTGCATACAGGATGAAGAGACAACCATTGTATCATGAACACTAGTAAAGTGTGTCTGGCTGTCAACAATCTGCTGATAGGTGAAGGGTGCTGTACAACGTGTAGACGTGCTATATTTCTGAGTTTTAACAATTGGGGGCGAAAATGAGTATATTCCCCTTACAAGTCAAGTGGTTTGGACACCTCATGCGGATGTCCTCAAACCATCCAGCTCTGAGAGCATTAACATTAAATATTCTGGATGGAGAGCCAGAGGAAGACCAAGGCGACGATGGAGTGAATCTGTGGCAGACACCCTCAGAGCTCACGGGATGTCCCACCTACAGGCCACTCGCCAAGCGGAAGAAAAAAGTGGAGTAAGTCCCCTTACTAAACTACCGAGAAAAGGAGCAAAAAAGGGGGAAAGGGGGGGGGGGGTCTGCAGTAAGTCGTTACACAAAGTTTCGAGAAGGCATTGTGTGATCATACAATACATAGAAAACATCGTTTCAGCCAATTCACACCGCAGTGCCAGACAGTACATCAATCCGCTCAGTAAACAGGACTCACGGGAGCAATTTCATGTTCTGAAAGAGAACTAGCTGGTGCAGACTACTCAATCTTTCTTTACACACGAAGACGAAAGATTGGAAAGCTTGAATTGATTTGCTCATCAACTTCCGTGGGACAGACGATTGTGCTGCAATGGTTTAGTTCTTTGTCATCCACACTCGAGACTCGAGTTCTATTTCCTTGTTGGGAAGCTATCTAATCTACGTTTCCGTCATAATTCTGAAGGAGCTAACCTGACAGGCTGGAAACTGGGATGTAATAACCAATAACCCTTCAGACAAAGTATCTGATTCGTGACGATGGATGCGTAAAACAGTTGCAACCCTTTGTGGTGTAGTTGGTTATGAACTTGAGTGACGCTTGGAAGTTCTGTATTCCAATATAATATTCTCATTATTCTCTTAGCCTGTTTGGGTTTTAGCTCAGTGTGTGTTTCGGGGGGGGTTAATATTCTTTTTCATTTTTTAACAATCCGTCCATGCTTCCTTGATTAATGTGTCGGTGGGTCCATGATTTTAAATACCACGATTCAGCTTTTATCAGATTCATGCGAAAGATCGAAATTCCCTTGATGTGTTAAGCTCTACTCTTTCAAGCGACATGGCAGGTCCAGCTTTTATAAAAAATCTATGTATTGATTTTTACTTCTATCCTGCATATTATTAGTGGGTGGTTAAGCGTAAAGTCTGGTGTGGTTTGCTCTTTTGTTCAGTTTAACATATATCTTACTATCTCTCCTCCTCTTTTATTGTATTTATTACTATCTTGTAGCGCCTTTAATCTGCCGCACTTACGACCTAATTGTGATTCATGTATGAAAAGAAATTTTGTTAAATGAAGCAGATCATTACTCCATAAGGACCCAGTTGACTCGGTTTCTGTTTTAGTTTTAGTAAGAGTTTTACGGCACTTGCAACACAATAAGGTCATATTAGTGCCGAAGATTAGAAGTGTTACAAGAGAGTAACACACACAAAAAAGAAAGAGAGATAAGGACGATAGATGTTTGATAGGAAAGGAGGAGCAAACCACATCAGAGCACCCGCCAACCACCCACCTCGATGTCTTCAAGCCACATTTCCCTCTGATTTGTCCATGTTGAACGGTCCTTACTGTACTGATCAAGTTGACTACAATCCATCTCTGCATCTCTCACAGTAGATACACCAGTAGACATTGCAAACGACATAGCCACATTCATATTTTTCTCAAAACCCATAATTAACCAAGTACAACAACACCTTCCTAAACATCAAACAACAACTTCTCTCGATGTGCTGCTCCTTTGTACTGCATGAAGAAAGTCTACAGCTTTAGCAAAGGGAATCTGTTTTTAAAAAATGCATTAATAGTGTACCTCCAATTCTCTTAGTCCGTGGAAACTTCTGCACATAAAATCGTGTGGGTGGTTGGCGGGTGCTCTGGTGTGTTTTGCTTCCTATCAAACATCTATTACCCTTCTTCTCTCCTTCTTCTCTCCTTCTTCTTTTTTATGTTTGTTACTCTCTTGTAACCCCTTTAATCTTCTGGCGCTCATAATTATTACGTTATGCAGTTGCGAGCACCGTAAAACCTCTACTAAAACTAAAACTAAACAAAATCGTTGACTTCCGCTCGGATGGTAGAAGACGCCAAAGAGTGGTTCTACTTTTATTTTACTTTCTGTTGTTTGCGTACGTCTGTCTTGCTTTTTCCCTGCACTATATGAGATTTGTTCCGCCCGGTTCCTGATTTTTCACGAAAATTACCCATGATCAGACTACGTGCTGGGTAACAGTAGTCGGTTTATCTGAATCTGCTTCAAGGCACTTAAGGTGATAATATGACCTAACACGGTGGTTTGTGATTAGGGTAATCCTTTTCTAACTCTTCCCCCGCGCTAAATGAGATTTGTTGTGTCGGGTTCCCGATTTTTCACGAAAACTACTCATGTTCAGACGTGCTCTGTAACAGTGGTCGGTTTATCTGAATCTGCTTCAAGGCACTTAGGTGATAATATGACCTAACAAGGTGGGTTGTGATTTGGTAAGGGATCATCCTTTTCTAAAGGCTATCTCTACCCGTCGTCCCTAACCAGGCCACATATCACACACACACGTTATCATTGTTAGTGATGGATGGTATCGCTCAACGCTCGCGCGTGCTGTTTGTGACAGAAATACACCGCTGCCTATCTCGAAAGAAACAAACCGAATCCGCCATCCGTCCCCCCC
>NW_004797605.1:30813-32282 GCF_000002075.1 Aplysia californica
GTGTGTTTGCGTGTTTGTGTTTGCGTGTGTGTGTTTGCGTGTGCGTATATGTGTTTGTATGTGGCTGGGAATGTGTTTGTATGTATATGTGCATGTTGTGTTTTGTTTCGTTTTGTTTTGTTTTGCGTTGTGTTGTGCTGTTTTTTAGTTGTATGTTGTGTTGTGTTGTATGTTGTGTTGTGTTGTATGTTGTGTTGTGTTTTGTTGTGTGTTGTGTTTTGTTGTGTGTTGTGTGCTGTGTTGTGTTGTGCTGTGTGTTGCATTATGTTGTGCTGTGTGTTGCTGTGTGCTGTGTTGTGTTGTGCTGTGTGTTGCATTATGTTGTGCTGTGTGTTGTGTTGTATTGTTTTGTGTGTTATGTTGTGTTGTATTGTGTTGTGTGTTGTGTTGGGCTGTGTGTTGAGTGTGTTGTGTTGTGATGTATTGTGTTGTGTTGTATGTTGTTATGTATTGTTGTGTGCATGTGTATGTGTGTGTTTGTGTATGTGTGTGTGTATTTGTGTGTGTGTGTGTGTGTGTGTGTGTGTGTGTGTGTGTGTATGTGTGTGTGTGTATGTGTGTGTGTGTGTGTCTGTGTGTGTCTGGGGTGGGTGGGTTGGAAGGGGGAATGTTCGTGGTTACATTTATTTTGTTTCAGAGGAGACTCGACTAATCGAAACATTAATTATCGACTTCTTTTTTTTTTTAGTAAACACCCGCTGTCATTCTAAACCGTGAAAAAATCAGCAGTGGTCGCTTAGGGAGGGGTAAGAGAATACACGGGAAAAAAATAACCCCTGTTTAAGTTGCAACATGATGCCAGGGTGTTTTCAATGCCAAGCAAAACATATTTTACCGTCCCGGCTCTATTGCTATGGCGTAAGCCAGCCAGTGTGCCAAGGCAATTTACCTCGAAAAAGTTCCCCCAGCTCTAAGCAGATAAACAATCTTTTAAAAAAACAAATCAACTGACGTCTTGTGGTCTGTGTTCTGGTATGACTCATGCAGTGCCCCGGAGGAAGACACAATTGAGTTTAACCAGTGCGACGAAGCTGTATAAGAGAGTTCGTTGACCCCCTCTTAAAGTGTGATTGCTCAAAGGGGCTGCCCTCTCCTTGTGACCCCAGATTAATTCCCTCGATAAGGTCTTGGTTGAATTTATTGAAGACAGTGGTATCTCTTCTTTCTCAGCCTGCTTCTGTTTTTCATTAACATATAAAGGCACACGCAAGCACGCATGCACACACACACACACACACACACACACACACACACACACACACACACACACACATATACACACACGCACTCACACACACACTTGCACACGTGCACACACGCACACATGCACACTTACACACACTTACACACATACACATACACACACAAATACGTATACTCTCAGGATACGCGCACGCGCACATTCTGTGCGCCCATATGTGTGTGTGTGTGTGTGTGTGTGTGTGTGTGTGTGTGTGTGTGTGTGTGTG
>NW_004797605.1:34761-36793 GCF_000002075.1 Aplysia californica
TGAGGTCGTGGGAGGAGGAGGGGATGTCATGTCATGCGTCTTCCAGTACACGAGCACGGAAAAACTAAAGTCGCGGTGACAAATGATGACAGCTTAATAAGACCTGTCACGTTTCTGTTTCTCCTCCGTTCGTCGTTCCCTTGTCAGCAGCTGTTTTCGTGGCAGACCGGCAGTGGGCTGTCGGAGGGTGTGTCTGGCACGATATTTTACAGTTGAACCTGCTCGAAAAGTCACCTGTATAATATAAGACAATAATCTTCACATGGCCACTTTTTTCATTTTATTTTATTATATTTTATTTCATTTTTTAATATTTTATTTTATTTTATTTTATTTTGTTTTATTTTATTTTATTACATTTTATTTTATTTACATTATTATGACAGTTTGTAAGACGTCCAACTTTCTAAGACGCCACTCTTCTCCACGACAACGGATGGCCTGTTCGAGTGATTGGTGGTTGCTCTGATGTAGTTTGCTCTCCTTCTTTTTTTAAATATCTAACATCTATCGTCCTTATCTCTCCTTCTTCTTTCTTTGTGTCTGTTACTCTCTTGTAACGCCTCTAATCTTCGGCACTTATTATGACTTTATTACGTTGCAAGTGCCGTAAGATTCTTACTAAAACTCTAAAACTTAAAAAAAAACAAAAGAAAAAAAAACCACCAACAGGAAAAACAAACAGATTGACAGTTTAGACTACTTTTTCTTCTAAAACGCTTGCCTGTTGATTTGTTTTTTTTTTTTTTAAATTCAAACTAATTCGAGTCATGATCTTGTTTGCCTCAGTTCTTATAAAGGTGAACTAGGGTGCCTGCGTGCCCTAAGCAAGGGGCATTTTTGACTCTTGGAGAATTACGAAGTTTCTATGGGAGTCAAGAAATATAACCCGAACCTTGTCGGAAGTTGAAGGTGCCTCTGATAGGTATGGTTTCTTTAACACTCCTTTGCAGATTTTGTCTGTCTATGTATCTTGCCGTGGGTGGTTGGCGGGTGCTCTGGTGTGGTTTGCTTCTTCTTTCGCATCAAACGTCTATCGTCCTTATCTCCCCTTCTTTTTTATGTCTATACTCTCTTGTAACACCTCTAATCCTCTGGCGCTCATATGACCGTATGCAGTTGCGAGCGCCGTAAAACCTGTACTAAAACTAAAACTATCTATCTTGCCTTTTCCCCAGCGTTATGTTGACCCTTGTCCTGCCGATGCGTTGCTCTTTCAATGAAACAAACACATGATAGTTCTTGAAGTGGATGGTTGGAGGATGCGCTTGTGAGGCTGGCTCCTTCTGTTTTGTCAAACATTTAACCGTCATTATGTTCCCTTCTTTTTGTGTGTGTTACTTTCTTGTAACACCTTTACTCTTTGGCGCTTATTTGACCCAATTGTGTTGCAAGTGCTGTAAAACTCTTACTAAAACAATTAATAGTTTGGGCTTTTAGCATCTGAAGGAGCTGCTTCAGTAAGATCCTTACTGTATTGAAAGGGACCCCCAAAAAACACGTACTGTGCCAACCACTTTTGCAATCTTTACCTCCCATAAGCTTTACATTCGAGCTAAGGAGAAGGCCAACACAAAGAAACCGCATGAATAACTTGTTCTTGCCGCTTTCCCTAGTCCCTTTCTAGTTCTCGTCGATCGCATTTTAGTTCTGGCGACCCTTAAGTACCCCCAAACCGAACTCCTTTCTACTCACGTCTTTGGCGTAATGATTATGCTGTTCGCCGTAGCACGCAAAAGATGTTAGTTCGATTTTGGATGAGGAAGTCTGTAATTTTGTCTGCTATCTGGTCGGTCCTGGCGGACAGACCTGAGGCACTGTGCTTCCTAAATGATCAAACGATGGAGGCGTAAAACGTTTGTAGTTAGTGAATCATACCGATATTTCCTCCCTCTCTCTTTCCATCTTTCTCTGCCTCTCTGTCTCTCTCTGTCTCTGTCTGTCTCTGTCTGTCTCTGTCTCTGTTTCCCTCTCTCCGTCTGTCTGTCTGTCTGTCTGTCTGTCTGTCTGTCTGTCTGTCTGTCTGTCTGTC
>NW_004797605.1:37301-39979 GCF_000002075.1 Aplysia californica
TCTCTCTCTCTCTCTCTCTCTCTCTCTGTCTCCATTTCTCTCTGTCTCTCTCTGTCTCTCTGTCTCTCTCTGCGAGTGGTAAGAGGGCATCCCTGGTAGATTATACTTCTTTTCTTTCTCTGTGTTGTTTTTATTTGTCTGTCTTACCTTTTTCGAGCAGTAACCATTATATGCCGATGTACTTCTCTTTACTCTAACAAACACACAGACGAATATACAAGTCTTGCAAGTGAAAAAGCCGACATATAAATTATGAGGGTCTGTGATTCTATTAACACCAGAATTCAGAAAAAAAGCTGAAAAGTTCAAACGGACATGAATGCATATCCCGGACACAGAGACGGGGAAAATGGGTCGGTGGGTGGTTGGCGGGTGCTCTGGTGCGGTTTGCTCCTTCTTTCCTGTCAAATCTGTCGTCCTTATCACTCCTGATTCTTTTTGGTGGGTGGTTCGAGGGAGGGGGGGGGGGGGGGGGACTGGTAGGCCCTACTTCTTTACATTCCGTCTGTTGTTTCTGTCTGTCCTACTTTTTTTCAGTGCTATGACCATTATTGTGTCGATCTGATTCGTTTTAAAAAACTCAAACAAGCTTCTCTTTTGTATTTATTACTCTCTTGTAACACCTCTAATCTTCGGCACTAATGAACTTATTGTGTTGTAAGTGCAGTACAACTCTTCCACGTGGATGGTTGGCGGGTGCTCTGGTGTGGTTTGCTTCTTCTTTCCTATCAAACATCTATCGTCTTTATCTCCCCTCCTTCTATTCTGTATTTGTTACTCTCTTGTAACACCTGTAGTGTTCGGCACTTAAATGGCCTTATTGTGTTGCAAGTGCCGTAAATTCGTACTAAAACTAAATACTCTTCCACAAACAAGAGCAACAAAACTAAAACTAAATGGAATTCAGAAAAAGGCTGAAAGGTCAAAGGACATGAATACACATCTCCCGCTCACAGACACGTGGAGAGTGTGTCGGTGACAGGGCAGTTAATGACCTGTGTAGTGCAGGCACATCGGCCTGGGTCACTGGACGACACTGGTGCTACGGAGGAGGAACAGATTAGCCACTTCCGGCAATTTTCTGAGCAGAAGTGTTGGCCCTGCCACCAGGACTGATGACGTCATCTCTGTACACTCAGCGCGTGTAATACCCGGTGCGCATCGCTAGTCGAATTGAGCCGGGTCGGGGCCAGCCTGATTTTTGTTCGTGGAGGGGTGAAAGCAACCGTACCATACCATATTATTTATTGGCACAATCCGACCGGTTCGACTTTCGATCTTCAAAATCTAAATTCGTTTCACATAGAAGGTTACAATCGAATTCAGTTGAATACGGTTGTTTTGTGCCTAAATGACAGCTTTGCCTCCCCGTTCCCCCTCCCTCCCCAACAGAGAAAAATATTGATGACCCCGACTCAATCAATCAATTGGCAGTGTGCGTTTGGTATAAAATAAGGGCGAGATTGGATCGTTAGCTACTTTTTGGGATGACATAACTGTTGCCTCGCTTTCTGATGCTCCATATCCCCCCCCCCCTCCTAGTGTATTATGGGAATAGGTCACAAATTATCCATTGGATCTCTGTGGTGGAGCGTTTAGGCGCTTCACCGTCGCATGCAGGAGACGTGAGTTCGTTCCCGATGTGGGGAGATTTTAAAAAAATCGATTTTTCCCCCTCTCAGCCCTGTTTGGCTATGGCCGGTAAGGTCGAAGCAGCCTGCTTCCTAAATGATCTAATTAATGTACATTTATATTATTTTATACTTCACGAATCATCCGTTGCATAACAGGAGAGTGCCCTCTAAATTGATTAAGAAACAAACTCGCACCTCTACACTTACATCTACTCAAGTGATATCCTCAGTGTGTCTATGTGCTTCTCTTTATACTCAAACAAAAATACAAAACTTGTGATATTGACTTACAATTAATACTTGTACATGTATAGATCTAGTTCAATTCTTTTCTTTATCATTGCTCCTTGCACTGCAGATTGTTGGGGGGCGCGCTTGTAAGTCCGGCCTCTTTTCTTTCTCTCCGTTGTTTTTGTCCGTCTCACAAACGTATTTCTTTTCTGAAACAAATAAATCAATCAAGCTTTTATTGCCCGGTCAAGATACCTGTTATCGAGGCATACCCTTGTTTTGCATTTTGGGGGCATTGAACCCAAACAATAATAAAGATAACAGGCTTTCTGGGTTTTTTCTAACTTTTATTTTTGCAAATAACCACCGTCTTTACACATGGCCTTGGTTCATCCCTCTATAATTTATTGATAATGTCTTGTTTGGGCGTGTCCCCGCGATGTATACATGTATTCTCATTATTGCGGAGAACGCAAATTAATGTTGTGAACCCATCATTGTCACTTGCTTCCTGAAGTTCACAAAGTGTTTGATGTTCAGCTCTGTTGGATTTTTTTAATGCTGCTGTTGTCGTTGCCGTTTTGCCCAAGGAAATCTGAAGATTGTGATGAGCATTTGTATGTTCCTTCTATTAAAAAGAAAGTTCAAAGAACGGCGCAGCGGTTTGTGATAATAAATGCCCTTTTCGGATAAATGAAGAAAAAGTATTGTGTGTTAATGCTTGTTTGTGTATCGGAGTATGTAAGCTGATCGTGTGTTTGAGTGTGTGTGTGTGTGTGTGTGTGTGTGTGTGTGTGTGTGTGTGTGTGTGTG
>NW_004797605.1:41119-42199 GCF_000002075.1 Aplysia californica
GAGAGAGAGAGAGAGAGGCCAAGGAGGAGGAAGAGGAGGCAGCGTGGATGAGAGAAAGAGCAGGAGAGGAAGAGAGAGAGAAGAGGGAGGGATGGAGGGACGTGGGGCTGTGTGACCGGCCGGTTCTGTGTGTAACAGTTCGATAGCGTCAGTGTCTTGAGCCCTCGCCGTCCAGATTCCGGAGTCTTGAGAGTGGCCCCGTCTCCATGGTTATTTGAGGATTGACTGGGAATTCTCACACTTTCGGATACCGAAAAGTCGAGAGTCTTCGTCCTTTTTGATGTCTGGACTGTTTTTTTTCTGGACACGTGTGTTACTGTTTGGTTCTTTTTCGGAAAACTTTTTTCTTTTCCTGAGGCAGGATTTCGGCCTTCACGTGTAGACGGAGGATTTTGTGCTCGTGTTGTTCAAAAAGTTATTTCCGTGTACTTGTTATCGTGATTTTTGATACGTATGTTATGCTACTTTTGTTCCGATTAGTTTGTATATTACCATATGAAAAGGCTTCTCTTCGTTCCGGGTGAGGAGAAATTTCATCGAGTATCTCGGTCAGTCTAATGGGTTGTCGTATCCCTCTCTCTCGGGCCGGGTTGGCCCTGACGGGCAGGGTCGGAAGCCCATCTCCTAAATGATGTAAATTGTGTCGATAGGAGCGTAAAAACACCTACATTGAAGAAAAAGTTCTCCTCTTCATTGCGACAACAGTCGGATTAGCCCTCTGGGATACCTATAATTACTAGCGCCTCTTAGAGCCGCAGATTTCAGCTAGGTTCCTCTAGGGTGTTCATTAGTGAACGGGCAGCTGATGCGAAAGGGTGAAGTCCCAGATTTTCATCTCCGACCATTCCTCCACTGTTTGGGCGATAGTCGGGTGCAGGGTGACATTCCCTAGGCTACAAGTTCCTATTTTTATATTCTGGATTTCGTGCGTGGGATTTAGTTTATGTTGTATATATACGCTTCGTGCCGTGTTCAGCCAATGAGCCAAGATGTTCCGGACGCTGCTCCGCAGAATTTCTGATCTCAACAATTTGTTAGAGTGGTGATGCGAGGGGTGTGTGCGTGTGTGTGTGTGTGGCC
>NW_004797605.1:43493-44545 GCF_000002075.1 Aplysia californica
GTGTGTGTGTGTGTGTGTGTGTGTGTGTGTGTGTGTGTGTGTGTGTGTGTGCACATTTGCGCACGTTTGTTCGTCTGTACGAGTTTTCACTCTGTGTGGGTTTGAGCGTCTGTGACTATGAATTTAGTGGAAGGTAGCCTGAATGGGATTGGGTGAGAGACAATAAAGAATGAACTAAAGAAGAAAAAGAAGAAGAAGAAGAAGAAGAAGAAGAAGAAGAAGAAGAAGAAGAAGAAGAAGCAGAAGAAGAAGAAGAAGAAGAAGAAGAAGAAGAAGAAGCTCCAAGTTCCAAAAATGCGCTCTTTGTCTTTTGCTGGTTCAGGTTCTCCACAAACCGCTTGGCGTTCTGGAAAATGATACACCCTGCTTTGTCTTTTTCTCAAAAAAGACTTTCGAAGAGCTACATGTACATAAAGCGGGGTCAGAGACCTCTGGCTTGGTGGTTGGAGTGCGCCACTTGTAGGTCCTACTTCTTTACTCTTTACCTTCCCAATGCAGTTTCTGTCTGTCTGTCTTACTTTTTCCCAGCACTAAATGGCCATTGTTGTGTCGGTGTACTTCTCTTTACTCAAAGAAATAAACAAAGCCAACATAGATCTCTGACTTCAGGACAACACTTTTGTAGCGAAGGTGAGTGAGTAGTCGGCCAGACGGTCGGTGGGTAATTTTATTCATGGCTTGCAAAGACACGGATTACGGCGTGGACATTTCGGAACTGAGTGTCGGGTAGTGGACCAGGCGAACAAAACCTTCTTTGGACCAGGCCGGAAATGAAGTGACCAGCTCGGACATGGGGAGGGGTCCCAGAGGAGGGCTTAAGGGGGGACGTCTTGGTGATGTTGGACGGATGGGATTGGAGGGGAGGGAAGGGGGGGGGGCTTGATGTATGGATGAGGGAATTGGGGAACTTTGGGGGACGTGAAGAAACGGGGTGAGCGACGAGAGAGGAGGGGGGAGACTGAGTGAGTGAGAGAGGAGGAGAGAGAATATGAGAGAGAGAGAGAGAGAGAGAGAGAGAGAGAGAGAGAGAGAGAGAGAGGGGGGGGAGTGTA
>NW_004797605.1:46613-55977 GCF_000002075.1 Aplysia californica
CGTGCGTGTGTGTGTTTGTGTGTGTGCACCACTTGTACTATTAGCGACAATTTTCTGTCGAGGTCCAGAAGCTTTGTTCTCCTCTTAGACATTCATTGTGACCTAAATCTATTTTGATATGTGGTTGGGCGGGCGGACGCTCCTTCTTACCTAATTCACATATGTTATCCTTTTTTTATATTACTCCCTAGTACCACCTCGATTTTTCGTCACTTAAATGACATGTTTATGTTTTAAGTGCCATAAAACTCTCTTGCTAAAGCGGGAAAAAGTTCATTTTTGTCTTCAAGTGTTGAGCGTTTCCAGAGATTTAGCAATGCGAAGTCCATTGCTGAACAAATGACGTACTTAGTTAGTGAGTGACTTGGATTCTTCTTTAAAATATGTCACTTCGATTTTCGATTTGTTCTGTCTTGATTTGTTTCTGGCAAAAATCTAGTCGTTGTCGTTACACTCAAACTTGTGTGTGGTTGGCGGGTGCTCTAGGGTGGTTTGTTCCCTCTTTCCTATCAAACATCTCTAATCTAGGGCACTTGTATGACCTTATTAGGTTGCAGGTGCCGCAAAACTCCTCTAAAACTCAAAGCTCTACGACCCGTCATTATACGTTTCCACGGTCTGGGCGACACCCAACGCTGGCACTTGTATGACCTTATTAGGTTGCAAGTGCCGCAAAACTCTTACTTACTAAAACTCAAAGCTCTACGACCCGTCATTATACGTTTCCACGGTCTGGGCGACACCCAACGCTGGCACTTGTATGACCTTATTAGGTTGCAAGTGCC
Source organism: Aplysia californica (assembly GCF_000002075.1). Taxonomy (NCBI): domain Eukaryota; kingdom Metazoa; phylum Mollusca; class Gastropoda; order Aplysiida; family Aplysiidae; genus Aplysia; species Aplysia californica. The sequence continues at coordinate 47,399 of NW_004797605.1, forward strand.
GCAAAACTCTTACTGACTAAAACTCAAGCTCTACGACCCGTCATTATACGTTTCCACTGTCTGGGCGACACCCAACGCGGGTCAAACGACGAAATGGCTGACAATAACTCAGAAGCTGTCGGCTCGGGAGACTGAGAGTACCATCAACATTGGCTCTGAGTTCGTTCGCCCACCCCCCTCACATCGTCTACGTTGAATTGGTCATTTGGGGCCTCTCTCTCTCTCTCTCTCTCTCTCTCTCTCTCTCTCTCTGTCTGTCTGTCTGTCTGTCTGTCGGTCTCTCTTTCTTTTTCTTTCCGTCTTTTTCTCCCCCTCTCTCTCTTTTTCTCTGTCTGTCTGTCCCTTTCTGTCTCTCTCTGTCTTTCTGTCTTTTAGTCTCCCTCTCTCTCTCTCTCGCTCTCTCTCTCTCTCTGTCTCCCTCTCTCTGTCACTCTCTCTCTCTCTCTCCCTCTCTCTCTCTCTCTCTCTGTCTCTCTCTCTGCTAGACTGCTAGGGTCATTGCTGGGCCAACAAACGTGAGTCACTCCCCCCCATACCCCACCCCTCCCCCCTACACGCTCATACACCATTCCACCCCCTCCTCCCAAATCCCTTTCGGTGCCAGGCACATCTTCCTGACTTAACGATGGGTTGGGCATGGGACCAGGGACAGGGCTCAGGGGCCGAATAGTTCTCTGAAAGTAAAGTGGAATGTACATTTGTCCGTGTCTAGGAAATTTGTCGGACGACAGCGGGAATTTAAACCAGACGTGTCTGGGCTGATAGATGTTAGGCTCAGTGATGGATGTTGGACTTTCTTGGACCTGATTTGTTCAAAGCTAGCTAGAACGTTTTTTCTTTTTTCTAATGTGTCCCAGTCACGTGGTTAATAAGCCTTCATGAATATTATTGTATTGTCCGCAAAGTAGCGCAGTGTGTGAAACTCAAAGGAAGTGTAAAAATTAATTCAACTTATTCTTTCGGTAACCGGGGACGATTTTTATTGCTTTTGAAATGTTGATTATATATTTTTAATGGGACTGTTTGAAACCCTTGGGCCGTTACTGGTTTTAGGGAAGGGGTTGATGAACATGAAATGTGGGTGGTTACCTGGTTCTCTGATGTGATTTGCTTCTTCTTTCCTATCAAACAACGATGGTCCTTATCTCTCCTCCTTTTCTCTCTTGTAACACCTCTAATATGACCTACTTGTGTTGCGAGTGCCGTAAAACTCTTGCTAAAATCGACCATGAAATGGATTGGGATCTTTTGTCTGATATTCAAAGGCAATAGCGAAATGATAAAAGTAAATACGACGACGAATGACCGATCGCTGGTATGATAAGTTTTATATATTCTTTATTCAGTTAAAGGTAAAACTTTAACTGTTGCTCCGTCCTGAAACGCGGGTGGTTGAAAGACACCACCGGAAGGCCCTACTGTTGTTTCTGTCTGTCTGTCTTACTGTTCCCCAGCACTAAATGACCATTATTGTGTCGATGTGCTTCTTTTTACTCAAACAAACAAAGCGGAAGTCCGGAAACGAGAGCAGATCAGGCAGAATTAATACTTTTCTGATCCGATCCGACCATGCCGAGCTGACTTCTCGGTTACAAAATGCCCTGGGCACGTTATAACGGCACCAACCAAGTTGTCGTGTGTGGGATGCATAAAGATGTTCGGACACCGACTGCCGCAGGAGTTCTGCTGTTGCGGCCAATTACGTTCCGTGACGTGGGAATAGTTCCAACCGTAAAGATCTCCCCGTTCTGGGCCGTGTGGACTACGTGTTTTATTGTCTTTTCTTTTCGTTTATTCCGTGCTTCCTAATTAAAATACGAAACTTTACCGCTCTTTTATTTTTTCCCCTTCATTTCGCAGCCATTTAAGTTTCTTTGTGATTCACCCTTTACTTCCCAAAGAAAATACTCCTCCTTTTATTAAATTTATCGTATCGTTAAAAATTATGCTTCCTATTTAAAATCGTCTTTTTTTGTGTCTTTAACGTATCTATTTCAGACACACAGCTTTACATAGTTTTGTGAACAGTTCTATTTAGCGTCCAGTTTAAGAGAAATAGTTTTTATAGTTTATATTATTTTGCTTTCTCTTTGAGACACAACGTGTTTTCTTTATTGCCCTTACATTACTTTTTATGATATGGTTTTTATTTTGGCCAGAAATTGGTTTCTATTTTCGAGTTCCATTGTCAGAGTGGACTGTGTTCTTTTCCCGAGAGCAGCGCTGCGTTTAGCGTGACCGGAGGAAAGGCTCATTAGCGGCTGGGGCGATGTGTGCGTTTATCGCTGGGAATGTTTCCGACGATGCCATTGATGGCCGGCCGGCCACGAGGATCTTTTTCCTCTGCGCGTGCTGGCTGTGTGCGGATGCATTGTGAGCGCTACGAGCAGTTGGGATCCGTCATAGATCTCCGCTCTTCGATTTTTCTTATGAATTTATTCGTAATATTATATATGCAGCGAGCGCCTAATGGGTTGCAAAGCTGATACGTGTCCCAAGGGGTGTAACGTGGTTAAATGGATTCTACCGGCCTGCAGCAGAGTTTATTGATGGACTCACGCGAGCTGTCCGCTTGTCGGGAAACAAGGCTTGGAGATAGAAATTTAATTTCAGCATCTTTCATGTTCCAAGATATGGTGTGATGGTTTAAGTGCGAGTTTTGTTTAAATGTTGTTTTTATTTTTCGGAAGGAACATTTCTATTTCTTTGACGCTCCAAGTGGATGCCTTTGTGGAGTGCTTAGCGTATGCGGGGTGAAATTCCAAGTGTTTTGTTTATAATACTGTGGGAAGTATGGACAACTTGTCGCTTTTGATGAAATCTCACTTTTGGCGTGTTTTTTTTTTCTTTTCTGTTTCTGTCTGTGCAGACTATATATTATACGGGCAGAGGTCACCTGTAAGTGCCATGGTTTCTGTGGCAATAGTTTCCTTTGGATTATTTCGTATAAAGTAGAAGCATATTATTATTGGCAATTCAAGCAGACACTGCCTTTTTCTGCCTGCCTACTTGCCAGTCTGTCTGCCTGCCTTCTTGTTTGCCTGTCTGTCTAGCTGTCTTTCAGTCAGCCTGTCTTGTTTGTATGTCTGTCTTCTTTTTTTTCTTTACCTTAAACTTTTAGTCTCTCTTTTCTACGCCATTTGTCTGTCTTGAGCTTTTGCCTGCCTTTTTGTATCCCATTGTTTGAAGCTTAATCCGCCTCTCTCGTAACACAATGCACTTTGAGAACTCCAGTCTGCCGTTATTATTTTAGGTAATTCTGAATTTCACGGTGAAATCTGCACTTTGCCCTATTCTGGTTTATATTTAATTATATATTATTCTGGACTTCGGTGGTTGGTGTTACCAGAAGTGTTGTACCAAACGTTTTGTGTGCAGAAAAAATCCTATCAAGATTGTGAATTCTAGTTTGTCAAGATTGTCAACTTCTCCCTTTCTGTAACCATTTCCAAGCAATATCTATTTTTAAAAAAGCGAATGCCTGAATAACCACAAATCGCATGTTTGCGGAGTTACGTTAAAACAGAAAGCGCTCATAATGTGTTTGACTGTAGGCTATGCAGTTGCCAGCGTCGTAAAACTCCTACCAAACAGAGAGCGGAAATGAAAGAAATGGAATGGACGTGGGGATGGAGTGCAGATGGGATATGCGAGTGGGAAAGATTACTAAGCCTTTAAATAACTCGTCGCAGTAGTTTAGAACTTCGGTTTCCAGGTTCTTGTAACTCCCGGGTCTCTGGCGCTGCGTGGTCCTCGGGATGTGATGGTCCGATCCTCTGCGTATGACATTGGTGGCAAATGCGTGGGCATACTTTAACGTCCGTATCAACACTATCATGCTATTTAAGAGGTGGAACCTCAACGCCCGTCTTCGATAGGACTAAGTCAAATGGGTGGAAAGCTTTGAAAACTCCACAAAACTACCTTACTTCAAGAACGCCCAGTCTGGGATTCGAGCGAGGGCCATCTGCACCGTAGTCCAGCTAGGTACCAATTAAACTAATGGAGCGCTCGGTGACATATGTGTGAGGGGAGATTTTTAAACCGATTACATGCAGCTAATTGATTCACCATTAAGAACTGTTCTCGGTTGATAACTTAATGATATTCAGAGAAGTTGTTTTTAAGCCTTTTAACATATTATATTATTTCTTTTGTATTGTTTTTATCACTGAGTGTTCTAGGGTCTGCTGGGGGAGTAATGTAGACTGTAAATCGCCTAGAGCTTGCTTTTGAGCGAGGATATCGCACTATACAAATGCTATTTATCATTATTACCTTGTGTTTGATTTGGTTCCGTTTTTCGTAGCTCAGCATAATGCTCCAGGAGTCGTTCAAAAGCATGGGTGGTTGGCGGGTGCTCTGGTGTGATTTGCTCCCTCTTTCTTGCCAAACATCTGTTGTCCCCATTTCTTCTCCTTCTTTTCTTTGTATGCTACTCTCTTGTAACAATTCTTTTCTTCGGCACCAAAATGGTCTTTTTTGTTGTTGCTAGTAGCATAAAACTCTTACTTAAAAAACCCAACCAAACAAAAAAACAAACAAAAAACAAACAAACAAAAAAGCCCCAACTAAAACCGTTCAAAAGGGCAAGTGGTCTTTTAAACCTGTAAGGGTATTTTGCACGACACAGAGTTAGCACTAGCCGTATGTTTTGCTAACAACTCTTCCTGCCTTGCTTTACACATAATACCCGTGAACTAGGAGCTTCTCGATCGATGTTCAGGATTCTGATAGCCCATGATGAACGCCATCGCTGCACGCTAGTTCAACGCTCATAATACGTCTTTTGAGCTTTGTCCGGAAAGGAAAGAAAATCCCTCAAAATAATATGCCGGGATTTCTGTTTCCATTCAGAGACAGGAAGACGCAAACAGAATCTCTTGTTGCCGCCTCTATAAATTAAATATTCTACTCAGGGATTTGGTTGCGCTCTTAGGACTCGTCCTGTGTACTGACGATGGCTCCGACCTCGATGGTTCGCTCTAACACTTGTATTGATCGCTCTGCCGGAGGGCAATGGGATTAGCCTCAGAGATGGAAAGGAACGGGTTCCATCTTTGTCGGGACTGGACTTCAGGCTGACCCACTGGCCCAGCTGAGACGCGGACCGTTAAGACGGTAACTCAAACGTCTTTGTTGCGAGAGAGGATATCCCAGAAGTAATTAAGTGGTCGCATGCTAAACAGGCGGTACATCTCTCGCGCTGGCCTACATTTCCGCACCGCACGCCAGGGGTCGTTTGCAGCTTTCTTTACAGTATTGTTGCCCCCCTGTGGGGAGACGCTTGATTGGATTACTTTTCCTGATTGGGTTGTTGGTAGGGGATCGCTATTCTAGACCCGTCCCCCTCCCTCTACTTCCCATTCCGCTATGTCTGAGTGACTTCACGGCGTTAAACAGTTTTGGGGGTGTGAACATGTCGTTTCTTTACTTCTATTCATAGCGGGCTAACGGTCTCGTCTATGCGTTCAGATGTTGGCTTTTCGTGCCTTGAGAGTCTCGTTCTCGTACCACACTTAAAGACTAAGTGGATCCTCGCTGATATATTTACTTCGAGCACCACCGACAAAGTCGATGTGATGGGATGGGATAGAGAATTTCTGGGGGGGGGGGGGGGGGCTGTTATGTTATGTTGATATGTTTCCTGTTTATTTCTGAGTCTCCCAGTTCCCCCACCCCGTATGTATCTCACACACTAATTGTGTATTGGGGATAGACCCATGTGGTAGATCTCTTTGCTGTAGCTGCAACGTGGCTCATTCATTTTAGTGGGTGGCTGGAGGGCCCCTTTGGTAGGCCCTACTTCTTTATTTCCCCCCTCTGTTGTTTCTGTCTGTCTTACTTTTCCCCCAACATTCTTGTGTCGATGTGTTTCTCTTCACCCAAACAAACAAACAAACAAACAATCATTCATATTATTTTCGGTGTGCTGGATTAGTTGCTCACTCTCGATTTGTTTCATACCCTGGCAAGGCGGTACTTGTGAGATGTGAACACGAGAAGAAAGCGCGTATTGGTGAACAAGTCGCAACATAAACGTTTGTTTCTTTTTTTTGGTCAAACGTATTTTTGCATAGGTCACTTTTTAGTTTCTGAGTTCAGAATTTCAACGTTTAAAATCTGAACACTACATAGTTTTCCGAAAGAATTTCGACCCATCATCTTTATTGGCAAACGTATCACTTTGAAATATCACTCTAACTAAAACCAAAATGTACATGCTTAGAATCTTTGCCAGAAATTATCGAACTCTCTAGCTGGAGGAAGTTCTTGCCGATGTTATGTATGACCTGTTCCACCCTTCCCCCCCCCCCCCCCCAAACTCCCGACCTCTCCTTCCTTTCCCCTCCCCTTTCCCCTTCCCCCCCCCCCCCCATCTCTCGTCTTTCACCCACAAGCTCTGCTATGTAGGGAATGTTGTAGCCGGCCCAGAGCCGATAATGCGTTGTTACACAATGTAGTTACCTCGTCTTGTGTGTCCGAGCTGGCTTGAGCCGCTGGCGCTTCCACATTGGTCAGATTGAGCCTGGGGATGATGGACGCCGTCTTACTAATGATGTTTTCCTAGCATTAATCACAACACGAACGCTTTTCTCCCGCGCGCTTCTTTCTGTCTACTGACATTTATCACCATTGGATGAACGACCGGGTTCTCATGTATCATCTTCCTGTGTGTATTTGCTCTACATCAGCGGTTTCAAGTGCTCAGTTTAACGCGCCTCACAAATAGGAACAAACGAGACTGGTTAGATAGAGGTAGAGAATCTGACTTTTCAGCTTCCAGCAGCGGACTGTGTGTTTGATGGGTTTATTTCTAAATCTAAGTATGAATGTGTGCTGTGAAAATCTCAATCGGTGTCTATATTTTACGCCATTCATTCGTGTACTCGTTCATGTGTATTCATGACGTCGTGGAGCTTTGCAGACAAAACTGCTGTCTGAAGGATCATTGTGTCAGTGTCACCGAGAATTGATGTGACTTTAAAAAAGTGAAAACCCTACTAGAAACCTACCTGCTTACTTTGGTTTCATTTTTTTTTTTAGTCAGGGCCTTTATCCCTCTCTTCTCTGCGTTTGAGAGCTAGTTCGCTTGGAATTTTTTTGTTTTTGTTCTTCTTCTTTTTTAATATTTTAAACAAAAACACCAAGCCGTTTGACAAGTATCTTCCGCTTTTTAAAACGTTCGTCTCTCTAGACCTCAAGACAAAGTGTTAACTATACCACTACAGAATGTTTTCTCTTCTTTCTCTCTCTCTCTCTCTCTCTCTCTCTCTCTCTCTCTCTCTCTCTCTCTCTCTCTTTTTCTCTCTCTCTCTCTCTCTCTCTCTGTGTGTGTGTGTGTGTGTGTGTGTGTGTGTGTGTGTGTGTGTGTGTGTGTGTGTGTGTGTGCGTGTGCGCGCATGTGTTGTGAAGGGGATATCTTTTGAATGAGAATACAGTCGACACAGAAGCCTCCACGGAATAAATTACCACGTCTGTTTAAGATGCTAGGTAATAGTGTATGTGGTTTGGTAACCCTGGGGGAGGGGATGGGGGTTGTTAGTAAGTGGCTAAAATGTTTCTCACATTAGTGTTTATAGTTCTCATATGGTCTGGACGCTTAGACAAATATTAGCCCCACGCGACAACCGCCACTTCCATTAAGTCGCTACCCTAAAATTACAAAGCTCTCTCTGCTCAGTAACTGCCTAGTTTTGAGTAATTTGGCGTCAAAATTCGAATGAAGTTCTTAATGGCGGCTCCGAAAAATCTCACCATTTTTTAATGGGCTTATAGAGCCAATGATTATAACTGTCTCTGGATAGAGCAATCGTTTTTTGATCTCAAGGTTTTAGTAGCTCAAAATGTCAGATAGAACTTTGCAACTCTAGGGTAGCGAAGTATCTAAAGCTCTGCAGGACTGGGGAGAGCAGAAACTGGCATTTGAGGTACCAGTATCAAGACCAATAATACCTTTACCTCTGCCACCCCTGATCAAGTAGCCGTTTCTCCTTCAAGACCAACATTGAGTCAATAGTGCCGTAAAACACTTACTCAATCAATCAATAAATGTTTCTCGTTCCAGCTCTTTACGGTCTCAACGTGTCTTGCCCTTCACACCTTGTCGTTTGTGGGTGGTTGACGGGTGCTCTGGTGTGGTTTGCTCCTTTGTTCCTACCAAACATTTATCGTTATTATCTCTCCTCCTTTTATTTGTATTTTACCGTCTAGAAACCCCTCTAAACTTCGACACTAATAATAATATGACCTTATTGTGTTGCAAGTGCCCAAACAATCTTAAACAGTCATGTCGTTTTCTCACTACAGTACATTTAGTTCTCGTGGGAGCTGGCGCATAACAAAAATACTTCTTTGGTTTTACACAGATTTTTAGGCGATTGAGTGGAATGGATTGTGAATCCTTACATTCTACAAGCGCAAATAATTACTCCCCCCCCCCAACCCCTTCCCCCCTTCTCCTTCTCTTTTCCTTTCTCTCTATTCCCCTCTATCTGTCTGTCTACCTGTTTGTCTACCTGTCTCTGTCTGTCCTCTCTCACCCCCCCCTCTCTCTGCCCATCCCCTCTCTGTTCCCC
>NW_004797605.1:57904-65463 GCF_000002075.1 Aplysia californica
ACAAAGCTAAGAGAGAGAGAGAGAGAGAGAGAGAGAGAGAGAGAGAGAGAGAGAGAGAGAGATGATGAGATGATGGGGGTTGCATTATTGGGATTTCGAATTTTTACCATTTTTCTGTTGTTGAGAGATGCATGCGTACGGTTGGGTGGCGTAAAAAAGGAGAGAAAAAATAAGATGAAAAGACCGGGAAGGTCGGTTATGGAATAGTAGGGGATAATGAAAGCCTTGTTGTAAAGACATCAAAACGAACCCATTGTCATGCGGGGATTTAAAAAAAAGCGGGGGAGGGATCAGCGCTTGGTTTGTGAGTCATGGGTTGAGCATCAGGGGATTTTTCTGTTGTATAGTTCCAGCTGATTTACAGCTCGGCTCGCATCTCTGAGCGGTCATAAAGATTGGCAGGCTGGACATCCCTGTGGCTAATTAGAACGGCTCACGACCAAACATAAGCCAGACAACTGTTTCTCGACTGAGGGGTGGGAGCACAGGATTGCTAGATAGTCAGCCCGGTCAGCTGATTGACACTGGTTTGATTATAGGGTCGCATAGATTAACTGCACCCCCCACCCCTCCCTCCCATTCTTCTCCTTTCCACGGTCTCCGCCCACCCTAGATTGCTGGGCGCAGGTGTGGCTACTAAAAGCCTTGTTCTGGTCAGTCTGTCTGCGGTCTGCACTCGCCGGCCTTCGTAAACAGCTGTTGATACGTACTCCCGTGTTTCTTAAAATAGCTGCTGTGTTGCGGTTAGTCGCGTGCACGCGCACACGTGTTAAACGTTTTTTCTCTCGCGAGTGAGCGTTGTGATTTCTGAACGGTCTAGGTGCTCATTTCTCTTTCTGTCTGCCAGGCGCGCTTCTATTCAGCTGGAATACGGAGTCGCAGGTGGTTCATTGTTTGGTTACTTTTATTTAAGCAGGAGTAGTGAAATAAACCATACTGTTCCGTGTTTATGCACCAATGGATAGACAAGACCTGGTGTTTTTAAAATCATGACGCGTAAATTTGATTCCACTTCTGTGTTTAATGTTTCCATGTGAGTGCACTGATCTTGGATACTAACAAAATGTGATTAAATCGATAATGGAAACTCCTGGAGTTATCGTTCGCTCCCCGGTGTTCATTATGGATTACGCAGTGTGTGATCGCCTCGGGCAATAGCGTCGGCCATGGCAGGGGGAAAGAAAAACCAGAAAAAGCGGAGGAAGAAAAACTGGAAGGCTGTGTTGGAGGGATGTTTTCACAAGCCGAGCTTCGGGAGAAGTTCCGAAAGCCAAGAGCAACAAAAAGCGTCTCGCGTTACCTCAGAAGGAGCGTGTGTGTCAGGGGTTCCAGCCTCACACCAGATTGAGGTGCGGGAGGACGAGCAGGTTGAGGAGCCCACGGACCGGCGACATCTGAGGGGCATCTTGAAGAAATCCTCCACATTACGTCATCATGACTACCCGGGCTACAGAGAGGCGGCTGTTGACGTTCCGTCCTCTCTACTGAATCCACAGGACCCGGACTGGCCGCAGAGACGACCCGCGTATCTGATACACGGTCAACACGAATCCGAAGAACCGGGTCCGAGTCACTCGGTTCAGTATCAAGATCTCTCGACACAGCAACAGAACGATTCTCAACTGAACAGCAGCTATAGCGGCGCCACCCCTTTGTACGCTCAAGTCAATCGCAGCAGGAAGTCCAGGAGACCCGACCGCCGCCATTCCTATCATTCATCCGACAACAGAGATGATTCGGATTCTGGTCTCATTCCTCGCTCCCCTGCCCGGTTTCATGACGGGTATGATCATGGCCTGATCCGGAGTTTCCAAGATCCGAATCCGAACAGCGACCCATACTGTTTGTCTTATGAGGCGCTCAAACACCGCCTGAGACTCCGAAGTCAGGGACAGCTTCGGGATCGACAACAACAGCAGCAGCCCCCCGCTCCTCCTCCCCGCCTCCCGCGAAGACCCGTAGCACCATTCCCGTACGAGGAGGCGTCGGTGGAGGTCCACCCACAGCCAGCAGAAGTCAGCGTAAAGACTTACACAGCCACCAAGCCGCAGCTACGACGTCACGACCAGGACAGGAACCCCAACCGCCCGGTGTCTGCTCCACCGTCTTCTTGGCACGGCGCTTCCATCGCGGCCGCGTCTGAGAAGCGGAGACCCGCGTCAGTGATCGCTAAACTGGACAATCGAGAGAGAAGCGCCTTTCGGCGGCCAAAGTCTGAGACACGCAGTGTCAACGACTCGAGATCCGACAGCTTCAGCGATAGCACAGTTGCTCTGTATAAACCGATGGGCTACCACCAGCCAGAGCCCAGCAGATATGTCAGACCGAAGTCTCCGACTCGTAGCGTTAATGAATCACGCTCTGACAGTTTCAACGACAGCGCCGTGGCTTTGTATAAACCCATAGGCTGCTACCAACCAGAGCCCAATAGATACGTTAGGCCGAAGTCCCCAACCCGCAGTGTTAACGACTCCCGTACAGAATGTTTTAGTGACAGTACAATTTCTCTGTATAGACCGATTGGTTATCCGCAGCATCCAGAGGGGAACAAATACATTGTGGGAGCTTGTCCCCGGTCACGTGACCCTATCAGAAAACCGATGGGCTCTCAGTACTGCCCGTACTCCAACCCGTTGTACCAGAGTATGCTCACGGACCAGTCTCGGCCAGTGTCCAGCTGCTCAGAGTTCAGCAAACCTTACACGACAGCCTCCGAGTACAGCTTGGACCAAAGCTTGGAAAGCGTGGGTACCGAAAGCTTGACCAACCAGAGCCTGGAAGTCTCGCACATCTACGCCACGGTGACGCGCTCCAGAACCATGACGTCATCCTCCTACGTGTACGCCAGCATCTCCTGGAAGAAGGGCAAGTGCCAGGTGGACCCCGTAGCCCCGCCCCCTCCGTCGTCCGGTGCGCCTTCCCCGGCTTCCTCTCCACCCCCGATCCCGCCCCGCCGTTGGGGTCGCCACTTTATACCTGTATGTGGTGACCAGGACGATGACGTCAGAAGTGTGAGAACGGACACGGACATCAGAGGAAGACCGCCACTGCCCACGTATGACGAAGTGATTCAGTCGCGTATCAGGCGAGGCAGGGAGCGCCCCGTGTCCTGGTCGGAATACTCACATGAAAAGGTACAAGGTGGTGCGTTCGGTTCTCAGAATGTAAGAGAACCCTTGCAGTGGCTCTTTTCTCCAAAACAGGCAGTCAAACCAGCTGACAGCATGTATTAATTGGTGCAGGTCTTTTTTCTTCTCAATGCAAATGGGTGGTGGGGGGAGGGGGCATGAGTATGGTTAAAACCGTAGCGCGAGACTTGAACATCTCTCACAATACATTTTCACAAATACAATGTACACCGATGCTGGTCGGAAAAACACAGTCCGTGGTTCGGGGGCTTGTAATAATATTATCGTTACTGGCTCCAGGACAGTCCTGTCCCTTTTAATCACCCATTACAAAATCACGTCACCAGCACTGTTTGATTTTTTTTTTATCTTGAGCTCCGTAGCCCTTGGACTTCTGAAGCTGCTTCCATCTTGGCAGATCTTTCTTTAAAACCTTATTATCATTATTTTATTGGTTAGTGGCTTTGTGTTATGGTGGTATGGATTGATACACCGGCGCTTATGGTGTAGCGGTTAGGTGCCTCGCTGTCGCGTGCAGAAGACCCGGGTTTGATTCTCGAATGGGGAAAGTTTTTATCGATGGCGCACCCCTCTTAGCCTAGGTTGGCCCTGACAGGCAGGGTCGAAGCCTGTCTAAAGAAATGTCCTCGAGAAACACATACTTTACAAAAATAACACACTAGACAACTAAGGCTTGAGCATAACCCACTTGTGGCTTGGCATATATTTTAAATGTAATTATTTTCTGTCAGTGAAGATAAGAATTACAAAATAACGTATCGTCAATGTGAACACCATCAGAAGCAACGTTTGCTGTTATGATCGTAACAGCAGAAGCATCTTTAATATGACGGGAGAAGAAACAAAACAATACAGTACTTTAGTGACAGAATCCTCCTTCGGTACACACCTTTCAATGTAATACGCTTTGGGTGACTGTTATTTCAATACATTCCTTCACACCTTTATGAAGGCCCTCTGTGTCACATAAATTCAAAGTTGAAGTGAAAACGATCCTTTGGAAATTCCAACTTTCAGTTTTCTCCTATGATGTACAGAGTTTCGAGTTCTGCATTTACTCGGAGGGTTATTTCTAGTTAAAGGGGCTTTGTGAGCCAGCGAAGTCAAACCTGTTAGCTCATTTCTTGGCTGTTATAGTGCGTAAGGATTCACATATTCTTATCTCCTTCTAACCCTTTATGACATTGCCTCCCACTGTGGGTAAGACCACTTCTCATGCTTTAGAGTCCCGCATCTATTGTGGGAACTTTCACGGAATGATTTTCTCCCCAATCCAACTTAATAGTCAACTTGATCCACAATGGCTGTAAAATTCAAGGCCGCCAGTCGTAATGCCCGCCAATAAAGCTGATCTCATCTCCAAACACCGTCATCTGGAAAGTTAAGTGTATTTAATTTTATGCCTGACTCTTTCTATGAGATAAGGAGCGTTTGGTTTGAACGTTGCAGAACAAGGGCAAACTTTACGTTTGAAATTCACTTATTGTAAAGACCTTGTTTCACAAAAAAGAGCTGAAGCTATCTCGCTGAATTTTGTCGATCATTAATTGCATTGCACTTCTATGAGCTGTGTACACTGTGTATGCCTCGTTTTGTCTTCGTGTTTATCGTTCCACTTCTGCTCAGCAATATATTTGCCTTTCCCGGTTTCATTAACCGACTTCTGGAGTATCATTTGAGTGTTGTTTTAAAGATCCACATTAAAACATGTTTTGCAAGGTGAGGCTCAAGACATCTAACGTTAAACCCAGTTGCCCCTACTCCGCTATCGTTGTAAATGTCGGGTGTTTACATGCTATTCACGACTTCCATCAGGAGGTTGGGTAAAAATAAATACAACTCGTAGACCCACTGCTCACCAACACAAGGTGCGAATCATTAAATGTGGTAACGTCACATTTGCTCATATGCTGGTCATACTCTGTATTTACTCAATCGGCTCTGTTGTCTTTCTTTTTCTTCTTCATTGTTTTCTTTTCACCAAGTCTTTGCCGAGTGCCCTCCCTACCTTTGAAACGTTGTAGGTTGAATGTTAACTTGAGATCACACAAACTCATACAAAAATAAAATGAACAGTTGGCTAGACAGGGAATAAGAATTTTCAAACTACCCTGCCAACACTTTTATTCGTGTTCTCTGAAAGAGTGTCCTTGACCTGTCTTCTGCTGCGTCTGTTTTGAGCCTGTGCGTCTTAGGTATACATAAGAAACATTTAATAAGTACATATGCAAATATTATGCATTGTAAGGTGACGAAATAGCTGTGGTTCTAGCGGCAAACATCGCATCTAGATCTAACAATGAAGTCATGCATGATCTCTCGTTCAGTTTCAATTTTCTCAACCTCACGTTCAAAGACAGTGTGGCGCTGTACCCACGGACACAAGTGGGCGGTTCACAGGTGCCCGAGGTGGAGTATCTCCATTTCCGTGTTGACATATCTCCTACCTCACTGGAGCTCAATGGGCAAGCGGCGTTCGGCGTTCACTAACGATAAAGAACGCAAGAAAGTAGGTCAAGTGGTACTACCAAAATTCCTAATCAAGCCCAGGTTACGACAACACCGCTAATGTTATGCTGTGAAATTAGGCTGAACCTCTTCCCATACCTCCTCCCTGGAGAATCTGTAGTCTCCCCACCCACCTCGTCTTATCCAGTCCGCCCCCTTTCACTTTTCAGGGGTCTCAGATGGCTCGGTAATTTACTACATTATATCTGCATCATCTTTCGTCCATTGTGGATCTGGATAGTTGACTAATGTTATTCTAGCCCGAGGTACCATTCGTGCACTGGTGGAACAAATGAATGATACACAGTTCGGTTGCTTCCTTGCATGAGCGCACTATATTTTGACGTATTACGGATAAATTATCTATTTGTTTAAAAAAATTTATTTCCTTCTTTCTTCAGCTGCGTTCTTATGTGCCTTAAATGATCTATTTTTGTGTAGAAGTGTCCTAAACTAAAGCTGAATTGAAGTAATTTCTTTCGTATCAAATAATTTGTCGTAAATTTTCTCTTTTACCCTTGAGTCTCGCACCTCCATAAGTGGCAGTGGGCCTTATAAGTGTTGTTTTCTTTTCCGCAGTCTTTCAAAGTTAGTCGGGTGATTCACATGTGCTATTGGTAGCACGCTCGTTTTGATAGCCTTCGAATGTTCTATAGAAAACACCTTAAAAAAATATACATACTGTGTGATCTTTCGAATTAACTCCCTCTTCCAGTGTGGTTGGTAGGTAGACACTCTGATGTTGTCCGCCCTCTTTCTACATCTGTCCCCACTGGTCATATTTTCTTGCGAAATGTGACTGTTGTCGTGCGCATTCAACAACAACAACAACAACAACAACAACAACAACAACAACAACAACAACAACAACAACAACAACGACAACGACAACGACAACAACGATAAGACAATACAACAACGACATAATAGTATTATTTGTTGTTGTTGTGGTTGTTGTTGGTATTATTATTATGTTATTACTATTTTACCTGCGTCCTCGTCTCTCTTTCATATATATCCCCTTGGTTTTTCCTCCCAGGAGACGGAGAGGAAGCGAGAGGCGTTTATGCAGCTGTTAGCTCAGCGCTACCCCCAGTATGCCGACAAGATCCAAGGCAAAGCCCCGCCCCCTGGAGGATCACAGCAGGCCACACTGGAGAAGGTAGGCGGAGCTTGTGTGTTCTGACAGATGATTGTGGGTGATTGGCGGGTGCTCTGGTGTGGTTTGCTCCTTCTTTCCTATCAAACATCTATCGTCTTTATCTCCCCTTTTTGTGCGAAATATGTGTAGACAATATAATATACATGTATGTAATACGTTTGCTTGTGTACATATTGTGCCTCGTGAGCGGGTGGTGGGTGGTCGGAGGACGTCACTGGTAGGTCTTACTTCTCCACTTCCCCTCTCTTGTTTCTGACAGTCGGTCTTACTTTTCCCCAGCGCTAAATGACCGTTATTGTGTCGATGTGCTTCTCTTTACTCAAACTAGTTAACAATACCCATTGTAAAAGCTTTGCCCGCGTTGGCTGACAGTCCAGGTATTAGAGTACATTATTCGATCAACTCTACCGGTTTTTCCTATGATGTAGGCTTATTTATATGACGTGGGTTTATCCGAAATCATTTGCTTCATTGTTATTGTTATTACTGCTGTTTGGCATTGTTTTTCTCCTTTGTTTCAGTTTAGATTAGTTTAAAAAAGTTTTCTCCCTTTGACCGTATTCCTTTCGAATCGAGTCTATGTGGGCTTTACTAAATGACTTCCCTTTCAATACAATGCCACTCTCTCCGATCTACACTCTGCAAACTTGTATGAGTATGATAATTCTGGACATGTTTCGACGCGAACAGTGCTTGAAAAAGAAAGAAAAATTGTTGCTTTACACCTCATATATATATAT
>NW_004797605.1:65651-67957 GCF_000002075.1 Aplysia californica
CCCCACCGTGAATGTTTACCGCAATGCAGTCTATTCAGCATGTTAGCTGGGAAGTTCGATTTCTCTCTGCTCTGCCCCCTAAAAAAAGAAGAGAAATCAGATTTTTGATGCACTGTTAATTAAATTTGGTAAGCCACGTGCCGCAGTCTGAGCTATTGCTGTCTACTCCCTGTTTCTCATCTCAAGCCCCTAAGGTATAGAGACATATTAAATAACACGTTTTGGTGCGTGGTTGGCGGGTGGTCTAGTGTGCTTTGCTCCTTCTTTCCTAGCAAACATCCATCGTCCTTATATCTCTTTTTTGTGTTTGTTACTCTCTTGTCACACCTGTGCTGTAAGGGCCGTAATACTCTTACTGAATCGAAATAAGAAAAGCAATTAAACAAACGAACAAAAAAAAAACAAAAAAAAAAACGTTTTGGGTTTTGGTCTTGGTTCTTTGCAATCGATCACTGAAATCCGTGTTTGGTTGGTCTGTGTTCTATCCACGTCTCACCAATTCTACATTATGTGGGTGGGTGGCGGGTGCTCTGGTGTGGTTTGCTTCTTCTTTCCTATCAAAATCTTTCGTCCTTCTCTCTCCTCCTCTTTTTTGTGTTGTAACACCTCTAATTTTCGGCACCTTTATAACCTTATTGTGTTGCA
Organism: Aplysia californica; assembly: GCF_000002075.1. Lineage (NCBI taxonomy): Eukaryota > Metazoa > Mollusca > Gastropoda > Aplysiida > Aplysiidae > Aplysia > Aplysia californica. Next base: position 66,297 of record NW_004797605.1, read on the forward strand.
AGTGCCGTAAAACTTTTACTAAAACTAAATCAGTTCTATGGCAGCGGTGTCTGTGGGGTAGAGGGTAGGAACTTCACTGTCGCACGCAGGAGACACCAGTTTGATTCGCTATTGGGAAGAACATTTTTATCGAGCATCTTGGTCTTTCTGCCGGAATTTTGTACGTATTCTTCCTTAGCCCGGGTTGGCTCTGACAGTCTGGGTCTGGAATCTGCCTCCTAAATGATCTGCATTGTGACAATTTCTTTTTATTTATTATTCCTTGTTTGGTGTGTGTGTGTGTGTGTGTGTGTGTGTGTGTGTGTGTGTGTGTGTGTGTATGTGTGTGTGTGTTTTTTTGTTTGTTAAAACACCTACGTTGAAATAAAAAGAAAGTCTTTTGCCTTCAGCGGATGGAAGGGTGTTAGGACGCTGGGAGGTAGGGCTGTGCCTGTGTGTGTGTGTGTGTGGGTGGGTGGTGGGATAGGGAGGGGGGATAAGGGAGGGGGGCGAGCTTGTCGCCTAGTCGTCAGAGAGGCTAGAACAGTCTAGCTCCGTCACAGCTGTGTTTTATGACCTTTTACCTAGTTTTACGATCTGCCTGACAGCCTGACCAGATGGACATACTACATGGGAGAGAAAAATGATAGATGGGCCACGGACGTCGTGAATGCTGGGATTGAAGGGCTAGTAGTTTCCGTACGGTTGTGGGCAGTTGTGGGGACATAATGTATGCTGAATTACTTCCGCAGCAGGCGGTTCGTTGTACAGTGCGAATAAGAGAGAGAGAGAGAGAGCTCCTCCTCCTCCTCCTCCTCCTCCTCCTCCTCCTCCTCCTCCTCCTCCTCCTCCTCCCCCTGCTCCCCCTCCTCCTCCTTCTGCCCTCCTTCTCCTCTTGCTATTCCCCCCTCTCTCTCTGACTCTCTCTTTCTCACTGCAATCGGTTTCTTTGCTTATTTTCTTTTTCTAGTGTTTCAAGCACCAATTATCTTCTTTTTCCCTTACGTGCACACCGTCTTCATCCCTCATTCTATTTATGATCTCCCCATATCTGTTCTTTTAAAAAACTCTCTATGCGGGTGGTTTGAGGGCACTTCATGTAAGTCATTCCCTCTGTTGTTCCTGTTTTTCTTACTTTTACCCCAGCACTAAATGACCACTATTGTGTCGGAGTGCTTCTCTTTACTCTACAACAACAACAACAACAACAACAACAACAACAACAACAACAACAACAACAACAACAACAACAACGACAAGGACAACGACAACGACAAAAAAGACCCTCAAATCTCTGTGCTTTTTCAGTTTATCTGGCGAGTAAGCTCCTTTTACAGCTAAAAGCCTCCTTACTTACCCATAATACTTTGATCATAAAGAAAGTTAATAACACTGACAACATCAACATTGCCGCTGTTAGCCACGGGATCATGTTCCGTTGTAAAGACAAAGAAAGTTCCCCGCCAGACCAACTGACTAGAAGTTCATAAATAGTCAACTGAAAGATCGATGATACCTCCAGTATAATAGAGGGATTTGTTCTTGACGTCTTTACGTTGGCTAAAGCCCCAAGGCGATTTTACAGCGCGGCTAATTTGGCGTCTCGAGTGTCTTGTCTTTACGATATCAGCGGAGAGAAAGTGGAGATGTCGAAGTGAACTCTGTGGGTGGATCAACCCCCC
>NW_004797605.1:68057-70067 GCF_000002075.1 Aplysia californica
ACAGAGAGACAGACAGACAGACAGACAGACAGACAGACAGACAGACAGACAGGCAGACATATAGGCAGGCAGGCAGGCAGGCAGGCAGGCAGGGGTTATTATGGTACTATGTCTGTCTTAATTTTTCCCCAGCAGTAAATGACCAAAAATAAAACGAATAAAACTAACGACCGTTATTGCGTGGATAACCTTCTCTCTAATTTAACCCAAACAACAAGCAAATTCTGTGCAAGGTCAGTGCTAAAATTATACTTGGTGGGTTCCCCATGGGTGTTCATCTTCTGTACTAACTGGTAATCCAAGACTGCCAGGACGCAGTTGTTATGGAGAATCTGCTGGTGAGGGCTTAAGGTTCTGTGGGTCTCATCGATTTGTGGCTCTAAGAAACTCTATGAAGGAAAGAGGGAAGAGTGAGGCAAGGGTGGGTGTGGGTGTGGGGGTGGGGCTGGGTGAGGGGCGTAGGGGTGGGATTGGGGTGGGGGACGGGTAGAGATTAATCCACGTACTTGGTCTTTTGTTCCGCGGATAGTGAATGGGTGGTTAGCTATAGTTCTTACACTATACTCTGACCGTCTAGTCGGTTAGGGAAGGGTGGGGTTGAAATGGTAAGAGAAAGCGACTTGGCGGGTGAGAGGAGCGTAAAGAAAATAAAACTAGGGTGGGAGCTGAGGGGAGGGGCTACTGATTAAAGTGGATAATTAATCTGAAATAGAACAACAATGGTCGGTGGCTTATTTCAGCCGTGGTCTCGGAGAAGCTGAGTTCGAGGAGAGGGAGGAAGAGGGGGGGGTGGAGGGATAGGAAAAGGGGGAGGAGAGGAGGCGGAGGAAGAGAAAAAGAGGAGAAGAAGGAGGGAAAAAAGGAGGAGAAGAAGGAGACACAGGAAGAGGAGGTGGAAATGAAGGATGGAGAAGAATAGGTAAATATATATAGAATTTCGAGAAGAAAAGAGAGATACAGATGATTATAAACGTAGAGAAAAGACGAAACAATAAACAAGGAACGAAATAAGAAGACGAGGAGAAGGAGGAAAAAGGAGGAGTAGAAAGAAGAGGAGGAGAGGATGAGATGATGAGGAAGAAGACAAAGGAATGAGGAGGAGGAGGGGGAGGAGGAGAGAGAGAAGAGGAAGAAGAAGACAAAGAAGAGGAGGAGGAGGGGGCAGAAGAAGAAGAAGGAGGAGGAAGAGAAGGAGAAGGAGGAACCGTCTTACTGGCACCACTGCACGTGCAGGGTGGCGTGAGTACTTCCCTACCTACCATCGATCTGTGTCGGTGCCAGGTCTCGCTGACTCTGACAGTAGATGTCTCTGCCGGTCTGTTGTCTGTGCGTGTGTCTCTGTCTGTGTGTGTGTGTGTGTTTATGTGTCAGTCTAACTGTCTGTTTGTCTGTGTGTGCGCGCGCGCTTCTGAGTGAGTGTCGCCCGGACCATTCGAGGCAGCCTTCATTGTCTACTCACCGACAGACGCGAGTCTAGAGAGTACCGGACGTGATACTGAATCGCAGGGATGATGAGGAGATGCCGGGATTTTGTGTTTCAGAGGCGGATGCCACAGGTACTTTTCTCGAAACCAGAGTCTCGTTAATTTAAAATAAAAACGCAATCGTTTGAAATTTGAGAAGCTTTGAAGACACGAAATGTAAACCTGTTGTGATGTTGTAACTTGTGTGGTTTTATTTTCTTTGTTGTTGTATTTTAAAATTGTGGTTTCATCTTCACTGGTACGAACGCTTCCACAGTTAGATCGTGGATGGGTGTGTGGTGGGCACTCTGGTGTGGTTTACTTCTTCTTTCCTATCAGACATAATATGTTTCTTTCTTTTTTTGTATATTACCCTCTTGATATAACACCTGTAACCTCCGGCACTTAATTGACCCCTCTGTGTTTCAAGTGCTGCATGTGCGTGCGTGCGTGCGTCCGTATGTCTCTGTCTCTCTCCCCCTCTCACTTTCTCTCTCTCTCTCTCTCTCTCTCTCTCTCTCTCTCTCTCTCTCTCTTTCTCTCTCTC
>NW_004797605.1:70354-75354 GCF_000002075.1 Aplysia californica
ATTGAAATATATAATATCACTCACGTCCATGAAGTAGTCCATGCAGATAGTCTATTTGGCACCAGCGTATCTATTAGGAACAATTCACCTATAATTTGACGCACTCTAGATATACTTCTAGACTACATCTGTCACCAGCGTATTGTAACAGGCAGTGGCGATTTCCACACCATCTGTTGGGAGATCGTTTCCCCAGTTAAAGCTTGATAGTCAACACTGACGACGGCCGAAAGCGCGAGTGTTTACTAGAGGACTCTATGCGTGTACTTGGTGTGTCAGAATGTGTTAGTGTTGCTGTTATATTGTTGTACGCCGCCAACGAGTGGAGTGAATTGTATCGTCTCTTCTTCTTCATCATCATCATCATCTCAACTGATCAGGGCGTGGTGTTCTGAACGAAGTGTTTGGACCAGTTTCTGTTGTTATATTATTATTTCTACCTTATCGGCTACGGGTGCGCATATTATAAGTACTACGACTAATGTGTCCGTGGGGAAACTGCTTAAGGGTACCCTTGCAGGCTTCACTATTTTTACTCGGTTTGTTCGATTTCTGCGTAACTACTTTTTTCTCAATGTTCTGTTTTTACATAATTACTTTTTTTTCTCTCAAATATAGATGGCCGTTTCTATTTTGACGTGCAGCTATTTCGCTAAAATTAAACAAAATCACTCAATTATGCATTAGTGTGTGGTCTACGTTCATAATACATTGTATGTGTGTTTGAAAGGTCATGCTGAAAACACAACTCAAATCTAAAAAATATTTTTACCCATCCGAACGAAAAGGAACCTACATTCCAATGTAATTGCTCCAACTACCGGGTTTATTGAGGAATAATAAAAAGAATGTCTTTAAACCAGTTGACCCGTGAATGGTAACCCAGATTTTGTAACAAAGAATTGGCGAATTTTCAAGTGTCAGATCCGAAGGCGCCAAGTGACACTCTAAACCTGTGAGAAAAGTCTCTGTACGTTAAGTTAAGCGGACCTTTCGAGGAATACACAGACTTAATATAGTATTATTTACTTCCCGCTCGCTGACGTTGCCACAGAATAAAACCAGCAGAGCGGATTCTGTTGTGTTATTTGCTCTCCACGTCGTCGTGTCTGGATGTGATGGCTCTTAGGGTTCGGAGACAGCAAGCATAGTTTGTAGAGTGGAAAGGGTGGGGCGTGGTGTGTGTATGGGATGGGGTGGAGGGGGGTTGGGTGGGGGGGGGGGGTTGTTACAGGTGAGTCAGCTCATGAGGCGGGTTCGATCAATGCCTGATCCTGCTCGGCACGGCGACCCAACACATTATGTACAGGTGGGGACAAACAGAAACTGTGCTGAGAAATGAGAGCGGTTATCATTGGGCGACAAGGAAAAGTGCAACCCGCCTCATATGACGACATTTTGCAGATAGGGAGGGAGGGAGGGAAGGAGAGAGAGAGAGAGAGAGAGAGAGAGAGAGAGAGAGAGAGAGAGAGAGAGAGAGAGAGAGAGAGGGAGGGAGGGAGGGAGGGAGGGAGAGAGAGCGAGAGAGAGACAGAGAGAGACAGACAGACAGACAGACAGACAGACAGATAGACAGAGACAGAAACAAACTCTCACACACACACACACACACACACACACACACACACACACACAGAGAGAAAGAGAGAGAGAAAGAGAAAGAGAGAGAGAAAGAGAGAGAGAGAGAGAGAGAGAGAGAGAGAGAGAGAGAGAGAGAGAAACGAGGAAGGCAAAGGAAGGGAGATGAAGGGAGAGGGGAGAGGAAGAGAGAGGAAGATATATAAGAAATGGAGAGAGAGAGAGAGAGAGAGAGAGAGAGAGAGAGAGAGAGAGAGAGAGAGAGAGAGAGAGAGAGAGAGAGAGAGAGAGAGAGAGAGAGAGGGTATAGGCAGGCTAGATAGATAATTAATGTTGATTGATAGATACATTGATTGGTAGATAGACTGATAGATAGATAGATACATAGATAGATAGATACATTAGATAGATAGATAGATAGATAGATAGATAGATAGATAGATAGATAGATAGATAGATAGATAGATAGATAGATTCTTGCACATATTGGCATATGGGTAGGTAAGTAAATGGCTGCGGAAGTTGGTATAATTGCATTGCTCTCGAGGGACTGTGTATGCTGGGTACTCTGTGTAGGTCTGCTTTAAAAGATTATATTAATTTTAAACCGTGACTGGCTTGTCCAACTAAGTGTGTATGAGAGAAAGAAAAAAAAACAAGGTCTCGCGACATAGTCAAGTACTCTCCTCTTTGAGATGCTCCAAATGGATCGATGGACAAGTGAACACAGATATTCCGCCACGGATGAAGCTTCTATTCCACGCATTCATGGAGGCCGGGCTACCGTCGTGGTCTGTCTACGCGCGCTGTCGCATAAAACGGGAGATCGTTGTTTGAAAAGATGCGGGTATTTTTAGGTCTGGTCCTCTTGGCCTTTGAGAAAATGCTACACACGACGAGAGCCTCTCGGAGACCTGCGTCCGTTTCTATTTTATCCCCCCCTCCCCCCCCCCTCTCTCTCTCTTTTTTTTTTCAACAATCGTTTCCCATAAAACTGGAAAACGCGACGCCATGACGGCCTTGTGTGTGGTTGTATGGGGAGGGCAGTTTGTGTTTGATTGTGGCCCGCCTCTCTGCCTTCGTCCTGAAAGTATATGAAGCCTTTATTATCCGGCTGTTCCCCTCTGTCGCCTTCTGTGAATTCTTCTCGCAGCTTTTAGGGTATAAAAGAAGATCGCCGAGAACGTGAAGGGAAATCCGGACAAATAAAAAGATCTCGGAGATTGTGGGGACCAACAGGTCCCTTGTGCAGGCAGGTCCACGTGTCCTTGTGTATTGAGGTGCGCACTTTGACCTTTATCCTCTGGTCCTCATCCTCACGTCTCCCGAAGGTGCGTCCAGCTCATGTGCGGTCTGGTCTGGTGCGGTGCGGTGCGGTGCGGTGCGTTCTTTTTGGTGCGATGTGACCACTTCTTCTTAGAGTGCGCGTGACTGGACTAAGATCTTCCGCCTGTTTTCCCTTGTGGTCAGTGTGGGGTACGGTTGTCTTCTGTTTCTTATTTACCAGAGCTCTTGAGTAAACAGCGGGGAGGTCGGAGAGGACTCGGGGTCGGTTTGTACGTGTGGACCCCCACTAAAACACGTGTGGCAGATCCACAGAGACGGTGGAAGAAGAGAAAGGACAATGTTTGTCGACATCTCATTGTAGAAGATAGCAAATTCCAATACGTTATTTTTTTTTATAAACCCAGGATGCTGTTATCATTTCCGTGATACTATTGTGCATAATGGAGCCTATTCCAGAATGGTTAACCTAAGTTCTTCTGTATCGTGAAGCGAGTGACTACTCGGGATTTACTTATGATATTTACTTTTATAGTGTAATCTACTATGATGTCTGTGATTGACTGATTTTATTTTAACGCTGTTATCGACACAGTTTCATGATTTAGGACGCAGACGTCTTGGCTATATGTTTGGCCAAAAAAAAAATCAGAGGATACTTTCTACCTCAGTCTTCGCCTCATATTTTTAGAAAAAAGGTTTTGACCATGTCTCAGTGCGTTGTCCCATTTGTAGAGTTGTATGGACTGGGAGACCAAGCTCGCTCGACCGGCTTTCCTATGAGGCGTCGGTGGTCCTTTTTGTGTTGGTGGAGGTGCTAATCTACCAGCTTTAGACTGGGGACGACCGTTACTTTAGGCATTAGCCGCTGACAGAAGCGTTTCTGTGACGTCAGTATTTCACACCGAAGGGAGAAGGTAACGATCCATATCGCTGTCAAGTCCAGAGCACACCCTGTTAGTCTCCGTCTATGGGCTATTTGGAGCACGACAAGAAGAAAGAGGCTATAAATCAATTAAAGAGAACACATCTGATTTTCCTAACTTTTAGAATACGACGTGCCAGTTCAGTTGGCGCACGGCATCGGTCGGTTTTCTTGAACAACAGTCACAACAATTATATTTAAGAACTTATGAAACTCCAGAAATTCCGTTCTCTGTAATCAGACTGTATGTTTATTAGCACGGAGCATTCATTTCTACCCAGTTTGATATTTATTGTATACAGGTTGGTTAAATGAAAAATTGAATGACAAAACTTGGCTGCGTACGAACGTAGAATTGCCTTTCGCATACTAAAAGTTAACCTTCCGCTTTTGATAGACACAATAGAAACGGTTGGTGGGGCCCGTACTATGGTGTATTTTTATCCGCAGTTGTTGGGAGTTGTTGAGAGAAGCTGCAGACTACTGCAGAAACATCACAATAACGGGAACATTATATTTGAAAGGAAAATGAGAAAAGAGGCCATGGAAAAAAAAATAGAAGGAGCTAGCTGAGCATCAGAGTGGCTTAAACCCCGCCTGTATCGACAGTGGTCGCGAGAGTGTCAAGGTTGGGAGTCGAGACTAAGCAAATTTGTCTCGAGATTGGATCACTGACCAGCGGGCTGCTGTTAGTGCGTGGTCATTTCATTAAGACGCCGAGACGATGGGTTTGTGCGTCCCGCCGACACCTCGCAGCGTGTGAGCGCGCGTGCGTCCCACTGAGTGAGTGCATGCTGTGGGTAGACCGTGAGTTCCCGAGTTCAGCTCGTCAGGACATACTAATATTTTGGCTCTGTTGAGGAAAGTAGACAACGGTTGTCTTCTTTAGATCGCTGTTGGAAATGTGTGTACGTCGGGGAAAGATCGGCCCATATCGGTGCGAGCAGTAAGCTAATAAAGTTTTCAAAAAATCTTTTTTAAAAACCTTTTACCTAAACACGTGTCCATATAAAAGAACAGTAGTTCCACTATTTAAGTTCTGAGCGTTGTTGGGCCTGGGAACTGAATCAACTCGAGGACTTCGATGTTCGAATCTGTGTAGGGTTTGTATTCTTCTTCTTGCCTATAAGGAATATTTCTTGCTGGAGGGTCCAAGTGCTCTGCCGTCTACACCAAGACCTTTAGACCGCTAGTACGTCGCAATACTTCCATG
>NW_004797605.1:82704-85406 GCF_000002075.1 Aplysia californica
TGTTACCCTCGTAATCAGCTAAAAAGAGAAAACGAATTTAGAAGTTCATTTATTTGGCTCCATGATAGACGGTATACTAATCGAAACAGATCAAAAGAGGAAAAAGAATTGAAATCACGATTGTTCGCCGTGGACTAGCCAGTAGTTTGATTGTCATCGATACGTAGTGTTCACATTTTGAATATGTTAAAGTGGGTTGTTGGAGGGTGCTCTGGTGTATTTGCTCCTTTTTTCTTATCAAACATCCATCGTCCTTATCTCTCCTCCACCTTTTTGTGTTTGTAACTCGCTAGTAACACCTCTAATGTTCGGCACTTATGACGTTATTGTGTCTCATGTACGGTAAAACGTTTACTTAAACTAAACTAAAAAGATGTTAACATAACAACATCGGAGATGATACGTCTAAATTTAATGGATGGTTGGCGGATGCTGTTATGTGGTTTGTGCCTTTAATTCCTTCCAAACCTGTATACAGTCCTTATCTTTCCTCTTTGTGTTTGTTACGCTCTTGTAACACCTCTTATCTCCGGCATTTGTATGACCCTATTGCGTTAAAGGTGTCGTAAAACTCGTACTAATTCCAAAGTTTAAAGTATGAAGGGAATGAAAAGTCAAGGAAGAGGTTGGCTGTAGAATTCATCCGCTATTTTCCCACGATTTGTTCATCCTTTAGATTTTTCTTTCTTTCTTTTTCCCCCTCGTTCCGACAGTTGTGTAAGTTTAAACAGTTTCGCTGTTTGCTCTGTTCCTTTCATATATATATATATATACCACCACGGACGATTCCCACAGGACTCTGCAGTACATCCTCATCGCCCAGGTCAGGCTGACATTACTATATTATGACAGCACTTTATCATACATAAAGGCGTATACTTTGCTGACCACCAAACATGTATTCTTGTTTCAGAACGCATGAATAAATAGCCTAATAAGTGTTGATAAGGGGCGTTAAACTTATACCGTTTCACATTTTTATTTCAGAACGCATATATTCGTTCAAACTGCTGTATTAATTGTCCACCTCTTGTGTGAGTTACACGTACATGGACCGGTGGGCGGTTGGCGGGTTTTCTAGTGTGGTTTGCTCCTTCTTTCCTATGAAACGTTGTATCGTCCTTATCTCTCTTTCTTCTTTGTGCTTGTAACCCATTCGTAACATTTAATTTCGCAACTCTAATTTCCGGCACTTATGTGACCTTATTATGTTGCAAGTGCCGCAGAGTTCTTAATAAAACTAAATGTACATGAACATCCTTCTCTTTCTCCCATTTTAAGTATTTTTCTCATGATCATCTCGGCATTGTATCACAGTTTGTCCCCATCGAAAGCTAAGGACTAATGGGCCAAACCACACAGCGTGCCAATACAACGATGTGTACAGAATCCTCATGCAAGTCAAATGAGATTTTTTCTTTGTTGGGCCGCAAGATCTAAGGCTATATATAATTCCCCACTGTTTACCTGGTAAATGAATGCGAATTTCCTCCCCTTATATTGCTCCTATTTCTTTTTCTTTCTTTTTTAAAGTTTCTGTTCATGTTCAGCCCTATATCGTTCAATGTATTCAACGGATGTGGGTCCTTTCAGGCTGGCTGGGTTTCAAGTAGGTGCCCCCAACGTATACTTCTTCTCCAGTTGTGTTATTCATGTGTCCGCTGGCTGAGCTTGTAAAAAGGAACGTTACTGTATTGTCCATCAAGAGGTGTGTTCAGCGTCTTGTGACGCGTGACACAGACCTCATGGGACCGTCACCGAGAATGCTGACGTTATGAAGTGGATGTGTGTTCGTTTGCACTCTGAAGAAGTTGAACTTTCTAGCGTTTGAGAGATCACATAAGATGGTAAGGTTATTTGCAAGGGAGGAAAAAGAAAGGTGCTTTATGCTTTTTAAAAACTCTATAGGGCGAACATTTTGTTTTTGAAAGGATGAAGGGATGATAGTGCATGATATTGATATATTTTCGTTAAAGACTGTTCCTTGTTTATGTAGTAGACGTTTTCAGATTGTTGTGGCCATGGCAAATTATTAATGGGTTTTCAACCACAGTTATCTGAAAAAGAGACACGGTCAGCACGCTGTACTGTTTCAAAAGGTTCTGAAGCGAGGAACGTCTGAAATTTTACATCCATGAATAACAGTTCCATTCCTCCCTGCGCTTTCATAGAATGTCAAGTGTCTGTCTCCGAGGACGTATTCAGTCTTCCCAAATAGCAATGTTATCATTATGCTACTATAAATTGTGCTACTATAAACGCTTACGAATAAAGCTAGCTAAACTCAATATCTATTGCATAGCAATCTGGTTGTTGCGTTGTTAGTGATTTGGCCTTTATCCCAACGTAGACACTTAGTCCCTCGGTCTCTTATCTCGGATGTCAATACATTCTTTCAGACGTCCTTTTCCTCCCCTCTGATATTTCATAAAGGAATTATAGATCCTATTTTGTTCACTAGATACAGAGCTCTTGCGCACGCATACACATATTATTATGTACTCACATGTATGCACACACACGCATCCATGTGCTTTAACCTATTCAAGCACATTTACACGTACATTTGCACATGCATACACAATATATACTCTGATTCACGGGCACACGCATCACATGCACGCGCATCATATAAACGTGCACGTTTGGAGATATGGATAGGCACTGTTATGGCCACACACACACACACACACACACACACA
>NW_004797605.1:86043-88118 GCF_000002075.1 Aplysia californica
CACACACACACACACACACACACACACACTCACACACACACACACTCACTCACAACGAGTGATAAGAGGTCTGGACTATCTCTCTGACAAGTCTAATGCTGTTAAATGCGATCATGGCACCTCCAAAAGCCGCCGGTGATGCGCGGGCGGCGTTGAGAAGTGGTAATTAATGACCTTCGGAGACATTCTGACGCCCTTGGAGGAAAGTCGGACCGGAAGACCTGGCTGGTGTGTCACGGAATTCCTAACAGCAGCTCTGGTTGCTGAGGAAGACGCGTTATTCCGGGTGCCCATTGCGGATGGGATCGGGTCGGGTTGGGTCGGGTCGATCGCCTGACTCGTTGCCCGAAAACTAACGCGTCTGTTTTTGAGGCGACGAATCGGGCGCGATCAGCTTGTGCCACGATAGCCGCTCTGCGCCCCAATCTGGCTAGCAAACCGACCCGACCCGTTCCCCGAAATGGCCTCCAGTTTAGTCTTCTGGGTGTTCAAATAAAGAGTCGGGGTTGTTTTTTTATTCCCCATATTTGAATTATTGAAAAGGACAAAGATTATATGTATTTGGAAGTTTGAGTTATTCATTCCGCGAGTGTCAATACGAAAAACTTTGTTTCCATTTCAACATAAAGAGGATATTTTTGGGAAGTTTGACCTCCTTACGCTATTCCAGTTCGTCTCCTTTCTCGTCCGTTATAATTCTTTCTTGTCATGCCTTAAGGCTAGATTCTGAGCCCTATATATTATGTTGTTTGAAGGGAGTCTGGAATATGATGGGAATGATACTGGTTCGTATCCTTGAGGATGTTATTAAATTTAGATTGATCAGAGAGTTTTGTTTTGCATCTTCCGAATCTACTCTTCAAATATCGACAAGTATTTGCAATCCGTATAGTTCAAATTATTTAGGCTTAAAGAAAATGCTTCTAGGAAAAAAAAGCTTCAACTGAGAACTTGAGAAGGTTACACACTCTCAATTCACGCCATAACTACCTTCAACCGCTAGTGTGCTAAGGCAAAACCCCCGTGACTAGGACTAATGTTATGGTCGGCAGCTGCCTGGGAATAGCCTGCTATAATTTTTTTAATCGGTCATCACATTATCATTATTATCTCCTCGTGTTCGGAGACTGTCTATTCTCCCAGCAATAGGTTTTGTGGGTAATTCAGGACGAGGTGCGGCTCAAGTTAAGCTGCTTTTTATCGTCGGGGCTCAGTTCTCATCTCATGTGGATTCTCTCTACCTGGAGGTGTTTCCGTGTCGAGTGTCAATGTCTCAGGCATGTCGGTGCAACAGGGGTGTATGGCTGCTTTGGGGGAATTGTGGGAGGGAATTTTATAAGGAAAATGAACGCTGAACCAACAAAACCATAGTACAAAGTGTACTTTATTATTCTCGTGAAAGATTTTATTTGTTTGACAATGTACCTTATGCAGTTGCGAGCGCCGGAAAACTCTTACTGAAACAAAAATATGACAATGGACAAGTTGAAAAGGATGATTCAAAGACTGCTATAGTTGTGAATTTCTAAAAGCATTATATTTTATTTTCCTTCAAAGTTTAATCTTCACCGGCTTTTGTATCAGATTTGAGATTTCAATTCTATATTATTATTTCTTTTCACGGTATCCCTGTATTTATTTTAACTTTGCAAAATCTCCCAGTTTCATTCACATTAAAGAAAGGCAATAGGCATCGATTCTTCATTCTCGAACAACTGCTCAGTACGGCAACCATCGTACCAGTTTTAAAATAGTCGATAACGCTGAGTATTGATCACAGGTTTTGCAGAATTACGCCAATAGTCAATCAGCCGAGCGGCCCTGCCTGTCGTTACCTGTGCGATATCCAGCACAGTCCCACCGACCGTCTTGATGAAGATTATTCATCAATATTGCATTGTTTTTCCATCCATCACCTGGCGTGATATAGGCAGGTTAAACAAAGAGTATTTCTGTTTTTCCCAGTGACGTGTAATATTTACCAGGGGCGGCCTGAACTGTCCCCTTTGTCCACATAATTTTGACTGGAGGAAAAAAAATGCTGCCTTTTGTTCCTCCTATTTTATGGAAAGAGA
>NW_004797605.1:88913-90512 GCF_000002075.1 Aplysia californica
AGGAGGAGGAGGAGGAGGAGGAGGAGGAGGAGGAGAACAGGAAGAAGAAGAAGAAGAAGAGGAGGAGGAGAACAGGAAGAAGAAGGAGAAGAATGAGAAAGAGAAAAAGAAAAAGAGTGGGAGGTTGGCGCGGGCTCCGGTGTGGTCTGCTCCTTCTTTCCTATCAAACATCTGCCGTCCTTATCTCCCCTCCTTTTTTTTTGAGTATGTTACTCTCTTGTAACACATCTATTCTTCAGCACTTATAGGACCTTACTGTGTTGCAAGTGTCGTAAAACTTACTATAACTAAAGGGGAATTAGAAGAAGTAGAAGACAGCAAAGTGCAATGTTACCTTTAGCCTCAGAAAACACCCACACATTCCATAGAAACCCATGTAACTTGATAGAAAGCCGTTTTGCCTCTTTAGTCTTTGTAATTATTGTCCTCTTAAAGTATTATCAGTGAGAGGTTCGGGGGCACCACTGGTAAGTCCTGCTTTTTTACTTTCCTTTTGTTGTTTATGTGGGTCTTGCTTTGTCCCAGCACTAAATGACCATTTTTTGTGGCGATGTACTTCCTTTTATCCAGACATACAGACATACAAACAAACAAAAAATTGACATTATTTTCTCCACTATTAGAGTTAATTTTAATGACAATCTCTCTGGCTAGGAACCATTGACTTCGACACATCCTGACGGAATGTTCGGACTTTGGAGAAACCCGAAGGAAACATTTTAAACTAATTTAAAAGATTGTGCCTCTTCTTTGATTCCAATAGAATTCTCTTTACTTCAAATTGTAAATTGTGTTGGTGTTTTTTTAAATGATCAACTACTGTTTAACAAAATTGACATATTATTTACTTTGTATCTTAAGATATTTTATTTATTCTTACTTGTAAAATGAAACCATGCCATGCCGTGAGTCAATGTGAATGCAATCAACTTGTTTCCCGTGCTCTCATATAGCACTATGTAGTTGCAGGCGTCGTAAAACTTTTACCAAACTGAAAATGAAAAACAAAACTGACCGAGGCCGTGAGTAGTTGGCGGGTGCTTTGATGTGGTTTTCTTTTTCTTTCGTATCAAACATCTATTGTCGGTATCTTTCCTCTTTCTTTTTTTTTGGTGTTTGTTACTCTCTTGTAACACCTCTACTCATTGGCGTGTACGTGACTCAACTGTGTTTCAAGTGTGCCGTAAAACTTTAACTAAAAATCTAAACCGACCTCGACCTTCCTCCCTCCTTGCACCCACCCTGCCTGACGTGCAATCCGAGCACCTGAGCGGAAATTGACGGGAACTTACGTAATGAGGTGATGGGTATCACCTGGGTAGTCTGGCCCGCGTGCGTTGGCGCTCCAGACTTCCACACCATCCATCATGGCCGACCCTGGCCGTGGTGGCGTGCGACCTGTCGGCCTCATCATGCAGAGGGGTGACGGGCCAGTTGCCAACCGGGTGTCTCTTACGTCACAGCAACGTCTTCGTGATGGATGGGTATGCGGGTCGGGTGCCGAGCCGGACCTCTTAGTGGAGAGAAAGAAGGGAAAGAGGGAGGGAGAGAGCTAGAGAGGAGAGAGAAAGAGAGAGAGAGAGAGAGAGAGAGAGAGAG
>NW_004797605.1:91035-92654 GCF_000002075.1 Aplysia californica
TATATATAGAGAGAGAGAGAGAGAGAGAGAGAGAGAGACGCAGGGTGGCGAAGGGTGAGGGGTGGGTGGAAAACGATGACGCGGGTGTGATAACCTGATCAGTCAAGGTATGATGGACGTATGGACAGACGCAATTTCGAGGTTGGGTAGAAGACGAGGAGACAATGATGTAGTTAGCGAGTGGATCCTGCAGCAGCGGACAAGGACAGATGGCAGAGACGCGAACTCACTCTCTAGCCAAAGGCTCTGGTGGTATTTATGTCGTGTATCGTGTCCCTGCCATGAAGCCATTCTCAAAGTCTACGAAGGCGTTGCCTTATTCAGTAAGAACTATTGCCGATATTTTATGCTTTTTAAGTGCGATGGCATATTTAAAATGTACAACTGTTGTCGTGAAACAATGCATTAGTATAACAATTGCAACTTTTTGTGGTTGATTTAATGTTCACTTCCAGTGAAAAATATCAAGGAAAGCCATGGACATACATTGATGATTCTAAACAAATTGTAAGTTCATTCCCAAGAAAATCATTACCCGGTTTATTTGAATGTTTTTATGTATGTTCATTCCCATTTCTACATCTATTTTTTCCACTAGTGTCTTCGTTTTATGTTTTTAATCCACACTATTTGAACAAGATAAGGTCGGTTTGCTTCACTTAATTTCGTCACAGATTACGGCTGGAACGTGTCAAGAAAAGACGATGATATCGAAAACGAGATCGCCCCAGTGACCTAGCTTTGTCCTATCAGATCTCACACTTCTTGAGTTGCACAGGTGGCAGCTTGTGAACGAGCCTGAAGTAGTTTTGAAAAAAAACAACAAACAGAGCAAACTAAAACCAAACTCCAAAACAGGAAAAACTATCATCGTCAAGCTGTTAAAATGTACGGAGCCCAGAAAGCAAATTCTTACAGGAGAGATGGGAAAAGACCCCAGTTACTGTTTCATTCACCTGTTTCATTCACCTGCTTCGTACTTTATTTATTTTACTTGCTTTTTCAACTTTTAGATTTTGAATTTGAATAAAATGTTTCCTAAGCCCATGCAACTGATATATCAAATTAAGAAACTACATTTTTTGAAATTTCAAAATATTAGGCTTATAGTAGATTTTAACTCTTGGGCCACGCGTTCTTTTAAAACTTTTCTTATCTTTGATAAAACAGATCGGTTGCCTGAAAAGTGGAATTATATGTTTTTTCAACAAAGGGAGTTTATAAAGGGGCTTACAACAAGTGTCAATTGTTACGTGTGGGTCGTATCTGTGTTAATCTGTGTGCGTGTGTTATCTTTCCACTGGTTCGTCCAGGTGGTGAGGACTATCTATGAACTGTTCAGTTTTCTGCAGAGTATCTCCAAGCAATGAAATAGGTATCAGTTTTCTCATGTAAGTTCAAATCCTTGGCTAACCTAAGTTTATTACATTTTTTGCTGCCTTTATTCTACTGGCGTCGTGCTGTGTTCCATTTTGGGTCCCTATGATTCGACTCCTCGTTATTCAGATAGTTTTAATTTTGGACTTTTCCCCCTGCACTTGTCTGTCTGTCTGTCTGTCTGTCTGTCTGTCTGTCTGTCTGTCTGTCTGTCTGTCTGTCTGTCTGTCTGTCTGTCTGTC
>NW_004797605.1:92754-96864 GCF_000002075.1 Aplysia californica
GTCTCTCTCTCTCTCTCTCTCTCTCTCTCTCTCTCTCTCTCTCTCTCTCTCTCTCTCTCTCTTCTTTCCCCCATCGCTCGTGTGTCTGTTTTGAAGGCTGATGAAACGCTGCGGTTTTTTCTCCTTGCTCCGCCCTTAAACCTTCCTTAAACCCACCAATGGGGATAGGCAGCGCCGTTTCTTCGTCTGGAATGGAAGAAAAATGCGCAAAAAAGTTGGATAGCGGAAAATAAAGAGAAAATAATGATCGCAGGAGTCGGCTCTGTAGGGAGAACCTGTCCGGTTTTGTTTTGTTCTTCGCTTGATAAAACTGCGGGACTGAAGTCGTAATTCTGCCGTTGTGCTTTCGTCACGAAAACAATGAGACGAGATATCACAATATTAAAATAAAAGGACGACGTTCAGTTTTGCATGCAGTTGCATGGAATAATTTATGATTTTCTCCAGAGTGAAGGCTGGTTTATAGAAAATAAGAGAATGATGTGTACTGATACATGCCGAGGATTAGACAGGTCTCTGTTGTCTGTCTGTCTGTCTGTCTGTCTGTCTGTCTGTCTGTCTGTCTGTCTGTCTGTCCATCCATCTATCCATCTATCTATCTGTCTCTGTCTCCCCTCTCTCGTCTCTTCTTAAACTGCAAATTTAATGAACGCAGCAAACGTAGCGAAGGAATGCGACTAGGTTAATTTCACTCTGTCTTTGGTCGGGGTGAGGGGTATGGACGCCTCGGCTTTCTGTAGTCATAATAGCGAATCTTTTGACACCGGCCGGAGACTGACTACCCGACGTATGTCGCCGACCGTCTTCCTCATAACATCTCGGAATGGACCGTTAACACACGGTGGGCACGCTGGGACCTAGTGAGATCCTTGGACTCCGTGGGGTCCTCTTCCATGGCACATGTTGCAGATGGACAGAGTGTTGTAGTGAAACCCCGTTGCTTTATGGCCCTCCGATGAAAGAGAATTCGGCTTCCTCTCGTGGCTACACAACGTCGGTAACATTATTGGACCATTTAGATCGATCCAAGTAGTTACAGTTTCTGTTCTGGGGGTTGCGGGTGGTTATTATAGGGCACCACTGGTAGGTCCTGCGTCTTGAATGTCTCTCTGTTGTTTCTGTCTGTCTGTCTTACCTTTTCCTAGCACTAAATGACCATTACTGCGTCAATATGATTCTATATACTCAAACAAGCAAACAAATAATTAATGTTCTTGGATTGTTCAATAGTTTTCTGATGTGGTTTAAAAAAAAATGTTCTTGGCTATTGTCGTATCTTCTTTTCTGTCCTTCTTAATGCTTCCCCTTAGCTCTACAACTCTATGTTCCACCATTATCTTGAACTGTCTCTATTTCCTTATTGTCTTTTAAAAGTATCAAGCTTTAGGTTTATGCTCTTTTGATTTTGTAGTTTCTGTTACAGGCGGATCTGCCAGGTACGCCTCATTACCATCCACCCCCCTCCCCCTTTCTTGTTCCTACGTGGACATGTTTTCGAATTCAATCTGTGCGTTTACCTATTGGGCTTGCATAATTTTGATCGTTAACCCAGATATTTTCCCCCGCAGCGTGGCAGGTCAGGTGATCGTAAATCCGGTCGGGTTTCTGTCTAAAACAGAGCCGCCCGCTACAGGCTTACTATACTTAGATTGTTGGGTGGATTCTATACATACGATGGACAGCTTGGGGGTTTGTATTGTTGGGTAAGGAGGTGGGGGCTTGGGGGTGGGGGAACATTTTATTGGAAAAAGTCTTTTGCCCTTAGTGACATTTCCAAAGAGACAGGGGGACTTTCACAAAATTACTGACCACTGCAGACGGTACCCGAACCGATCGGTCTCCCAGTCCTAATATCGTGCTTCCGCCGTTGTCGTCCAGTCTAAAAACAGTTCCCCAGGAGATTTCGGTCACAATTACACGTCTGCGGGGCAAGACGTTGGTAAATCGATTGTGGTAGCTGTCAGAAGAACGTATCCCTTACCTCCATACTATTCTTACCTTCATTGTACCTCCATCTGCTTTCTCTTACAACCGAGTGGCTAGTAGGCTACCTGACCAGTAATCATGAGATTGCGGGTTCAAAGGTTTGAGCCTCAGCTCGACCCGACGTGGTGTCCTTGGGAAAGGAACTTTCCACAACTGTCCTATTTGGCTCAGTCCTGCCTCATAAATAACCCAAACGTTTTGATAGGGGTGTTAAACCTATACCTGTTCCCTTGTTTTAAATAGGCTTACAACCGATGTCTCATCTGTTTTGCACAGGCAACTGACCCCCAAGTTAGGCTAGAGATTCCACAAGAATTGGGGCATCGGCTCGCTAACCTGTTATTGTCTTGTCCTTTTGGGTTTTTGTTCCTTGACTGGGAGCTTCAGCGTCTACTGTATGTAGTTAGGTTAGTCCTTCTTATCTACTTGTTTCTTTCGAGCTCTATAAATCAAGCCTGAGGTTCCTGTTAAATCGTACGTTTTGCCTTTTAAAGAATCGTATTCTTACTCTTTAAGTAGCGTAATCTTTTTGAGATGTCTCCCGTTGTGATTCACAGCGCACCGGTTATTCCCCCCCCCCCCCATATCTCTTTTTTTTGGGGGGGGGGGGGGGGGGGGGGGGGGGGGTTCATTAAAGATACAATTTTAGTCGTCAATGGTCAGACCCATGCCAAATCAATACAAACCACGTTGACGTAACATGGGTTTGGTTTGGTTTAATGTAGTTTGAGGGTCAATTCCAGAGTCCTGAGAGAAGAAAACAAATGCGGTTCCTGCTGTGTTTGGGTCTTATCACCAAATGTGTTCATCTCCACTGTCCGGCTGGGTCAGCGAGAATGTCATGGTTACGCTCAGTGAAGCAATTGAGATGTTCAATTTGTTATGGTCACTGAGCGCGCTAAACGCGTCGGTGGTCGTTCAAAACTTGAAAACTCCTTTTCATTACTTCGTCTCAACCCGCCCCCCCCCGGTCCACTTCGCCTCTTCCCACCCCCACCCCCAAATACACACATTCCCCGTCTCTCATCTCCTTTCTTCCCCTCCCTTCTCTGTGTCGGCACTAACTATTTATCAGGTGGTTGAAGGGTGTCACTGGAAGGGCCTTGTTCTTTTCTTTCCCTCTGTTATATCAGTCTTGTCTGCCGGTCTAAAATGTCATTATTGTGTCGATGTGCTTCTCTTTACTCTAGCATAATATAACATAACCTCGATGTTTAAATGGTCAGGTGGAGTTACTAGAGGCACCTCCGCGTCACAATGGTCAGTCGATACATGTATGTGCTAATGCAGGGCCCTCATTCTTTGTTGTTGTTAGCACACGCTTGGGGTAGCATCAGCAGCCACTACGGACATCAGCTGCTATCATAATACCTGGCGTCAGCTGCCTCTCTGCTGATGTTGTTGTATAAGGTTGCGATGCCAGCTCATCGGCGTCTATGGTGTTGCGGTTAGGGGCTTCGCTGTTGCATGCGGAGGACCTCAGAGTTCGATTCCCGAGTGCGGAGAACATTTTTATCGAGCATTTTAGTCTTTCTACTGAAATGTATCCCTTTCAGCCCGCGTTGGTCCTGACGGGCAGGTTCGAAAGCCCACCTCTTAATTCTGTCTATGGGGGCATAAAAACACCAACATTAAAAGAAAGTTCTAGCTCTTGACACGCGAGTATCTAGTCATCTTGATCACGGGTGATACGCCTAAGCCATATTTGAATTGAGAAAATAATTTGATTTATTTGTGTTGCAAGAGCCCCAAAACTCTTTTCTAAAACTAAAACTAAGAAGAGAGACATCTTGCACCCATGACAACGAATTGACCCCCCAGGGTAATTGCAATCTACTTGAGAAGACTATCTCAACTCCAATGTGAGTGAGCCTCTGTCCTCCCCCCCCCCTGTGATATCGATCGAGGAGCCGGCCGGCGAGAGAAGACAGCGATGACGATCCGAGAGCCTGTGACAAAAGTGCCAGGGTGCCCTGGCATTCGGCGCAACATTCAGGGGACATGCACTCTCGGGCCATCGATCAAACTTCCCGCCAATACCAGCACTCGCCTGGGTGTTGCTGACACAAGGCCACGGATCATCCACATTCATTTTGGATACCCCCCCACCCCCCACACACACCT
>NW_004797605.1:99780-101098 GCF_000002075.1 Aplysia californica
CCCCCCAGCTTACTTGTTCATCCTGTCCCTTGACGTCTTTCTCTCCAACCTTCTACTCCTTCTCCCAGTAAGGGTGGAGGGTTCTTGAACTGGTGCTATGTTCTGCCCCGTATACTTCTTGTCAATGCTTCGGGTGTCCTGAACAGTTCCCAGAGAACTGGGGCTCTCGTCGCGCTGACTCGTCCTAAACTACAATTGTCAGGCAGCGTTGTGGAATCAGGCTCTCGTCTAAATAATCAAAGTGAAGAAACTTGCATTTTTTTCCACAGGTTTGTGAATGTTTATCAAATTTTTATTTTTTGGCTCAACACCTTTCTTGCCCATTAAAGAACTCATTTCTGTCTGGATTTTTCGAAAAACGTTGATAAAAGGCACAAAAATGTAAAGTTTCAGTTACCACGGTCTTAAGCTAAGGAAATAACTTATCTTTGGCGGCCATTTTCTCACTAATTTTGCTTTTGGAAACAGGTGACCCCACCTCCTTCTTTCGCTAATATCTCGACTTGTATTCAAGATAAATGGATATTTTCATCCAAATAAAGACAAGTGAACAAGCTTTAAGATGATACCAATAACTGTACATGCCCAAAAATTGACGAGAGCCTGATTCCACCACGCTGCCTCACAATTATTCTACTTTGTACGTGAGAAGTGCGGAGACGTCGCTCACCTCTGACAGGTTTGAAGTGTGGCCTGCCTCTTCCAGCATCCCATGCGATCTATTCTTGGGAAGAGCTGGGTTGTTTTTTTTATAGGGCTGGGCAATGAGTCGCTTTAGCAAAATCCGGATGATATGTTAGTCCACCTCTTCTGCAAATAATAATTATGTTATGAACCGCTTCGACAAATGGGTTAGAACCACATCGACAAACGGGTTAGCATCACTTCAACAAGTGGGTGCACCCATTTCGGCAAACAGATAAGGAAAGAGAGTTAATTAAGAATCTGAATTCGGATAATGTGTCAATGAGAATTATCTGCTTATCCGGATAGTTTTTTCGGATTTTGCCCACCTCTAGTTTTTTATGCTACATTTTCTGTTGTGGATGACTGCTGTTCCACACACTGGGGGTTGGGGTCGGTGAGTTGTTTTCTCTAACCGTGGGAATTTTTCAGGATTGTGCAAAGGTAAGAAGATATATAATGCAGTGCAGAAAGCGAAAAGAAAACGTGTACTTCAAAGTTTATTTCTAGACTGTTTGTGCTAAAAACAGCACGGGGGGAGTGAGCGCGCTGAGGGAACAAGTAATACATGGAAGGAATTACGTTGGAATTCTCTTCACCCTCCCTCTCTCTCTCTCTCTCTCTCTCTCTCTCT
>NW_004797605.1:101600-102889 GCF_000002075.1 Aplysia californica
TCCCTCCCTCCCTCTCTCCCTCCCTCTCTCTCTCTCTCTCTCTCTCTCTCTCTCTCTCTTTCTCTCTCTCTCAAACTATCTCTTCTCACTTTCCTTTCTCCTCGCTTCTGAGACCCCCAACCTCTCCCTCTATCGTTCTACGGAATATTTAATCCTCTGCGTCTTGCATACAAACGGATTTTCTTATCTGTCAAAAATGTTTGACAAGAGCAGTCTGTCGTATATGACGAAGGATAAAGTCAAACAGTAGAATAAATCATTTATTGTCGATTTTGTCAAACATAGGTCTTTTCTCCAGTATTGTTCGGCAGCGCCACTGATAAGTCCCACGTTTTAAAAAAAAAAAACGGTCCCACTGTTGTTTGTCTGTATGTCTGACTTGCTTTTTCAGCACTAACTGACCACTATTTTGCCGATGTGCTTATCTTCACTCAAACAAAACCAAACATATTATCACATCGTGGTATGATCGTGGATATTGTCATGTCACGTTACGATGTTATAACCTGCACTCGTGCCTGCAGTCGTGCTGGGCACTGAGTCGCTTTAGCAAAATCCGGATATTGTATTAGTGCACCTCTTCGGTAAATAATATGTTATAAACCACTTCGTCAAATGGGTTAGAACCACTTTGACAAACGGGTTAGGATCACTTCAACAAATGGATGCACCCACTTCGTCAAACGGGCCAGGAAAGAGAGTTAAGAGTCTGAATTCGCATAATGTTTTATTGAGGGTTTCCCGATTATTCAGATATTTATCCGGATTTTGCCCACCTCTAGCCTACAGGGACCAAGAGGTGCAAGGACAATTTAAAAATAATAATTTTTTTTACCCTTTTGGTACGAGTGGGGGTCCTCTCTACTTATAGACCCTGACGCACACAGGAGATTACAAACATTGAGATAACTACGAACCAGCAGTGCATATTTCTTGTTTTCTTTTGCACGTTATCTCGTTTCCTCGTATCTCAAACTTTTGAGGGACATTATGGTCATGGTAGCTAGGGTCGTACTGTTTGCTGAAAAAAAATGTTATTATATTATTTTAATCTGGCAGGAAAATATGGCCTGGTCACAAGCAGGAAAGCATGGCCTGGTCACAAGCAGGAAATGATCTATTAGGGAAAGAGTTAATACCAGTACCCGTCGTCCAGGGGCAGAAAGTGATATATTAATGAATAAATCGATAAATGAATAGATAGATATTTCGATTGATATAGATAGATAAGAGAAAGACAGGGAATTAGAGACAGAGAGGATGAGAGAGAGAGAGAGAGAGAGAGAGAG
>NW_004797605.1:104679-107459 GCF_000002075.1 Aplysia californica
GATAGATGATGGTAAAAATGACCTTCTGTATCTTTCTTTGTTACAGATCAGAAGCATGGGTCTTTTACTTCTGACTGATGTTTTTATTTAGAATAACTGAGAAAAGCACAAAATAAGCACAGAGCAAAGTGAACACACCCGGTCGCCACAGAGTAGCGCCCATCATTAGCACCGCTGTACAGGTGCTCCGGAAAAGACTCGATACTGTCAGTATCTCTGCTGTTGATATTGTCGAGATTTTTGCCTTGTCTGATAGCATGAGGTGCACAATGACAGCCACCCCGTATAGCGTGCCCTTCATCTGACAAATAAGTGCAGACCCCCTGTGGTCTAGTGACAAATACCACTGTGTGCGTGTGTAGTCCGTGGATGATGATGGGTGTGATAACAGGTGTGTGGATACTAGGCTAGCTCAGTGCGTGAAACGCTGTTGTAATATTTCACTGTCTTTCACTCCGTGTTGGAGCGGGTAGTTGGATCATGGAGGGCGCCACTGGTCTGTCCTTCTTTTTAAAATTTTTTACTTTCCTTCTGTTGTTTCTGTCTGTCTGTCTTACTTTTTCCAGGCACTAAATGGCCGTTATGGTGTCGATGTGCTACTCAAACAAACAACCCCCCCCCCCCTCCCCCCCCCCCCCACAACCATATTGGTAACCAGGGTCCGAATTTCCGCTGAATATTGTGAACAGGAACTCTTGTTGAGATATCTTGTCTTTAGTTTTCGTCTTGTCACGTGGGTAGGTGATAGCAATCGGTTTGGTCTGCCTCTTCTACTTATTTCATGCGTTACTGTTGTCATGCGAAATACTCTACCTTTGCTGTTCATTTGTTTGAGTAGAGAGAAGCACATCGACACAATAACGGTCATTTAGTGCTGGGAAAAAGCAAGACAGACACAGACAGACAGACAGACAGACAGACAGACAGACAGACAGACAGACAGACAGACAGGCAGAAACGTCCAAGGGAAAGGAGAGAAGCAGGACATACCAGTGGCGCCCTCCAACCACCCGCATTTTTGCTGTGGACACGCTTAAAACTATATATCTCTCTGTACCCCTCCACTTTGTATCAAAACAGAACAAATTGTATCTGTCACAGTTTTTTTTTTTTTGGGGGGGGGGGGTATCTTTAATTGTATAGGAAAGGCTTCAAAGATATTTCAAATTTAAATTTGAATACATAACTTGTCGAGAGCAAACAGGTTTTTATTGACACGCACTCTTTGGCTTGGCAGGCATTTCGTGTCCATTAACTGTGTGTGGATCGATCCTTTGCCAGTAAGTGTGCATTTCAGGGTCGCTTGTTAGTGCAGGCTGCATTTCTTTCTGAATGCAAATGCTTAAATAGATCCACTTGCATTGATGCATGTAATTTTTTTCAGACAAACGGGTTGATCCTTTTTTCCCTTTTTTCTATTTAAAACTGTTTGGTCCGATTGTGAGAATGCAGAAAAAAACTAACACCCGTGGATTGAAAAACAATTTGGTGTTATACGCTCCCATGGACATAATTTAGGTCGTTTTAGAAGGCAGGCTTCCGACCCTGCCTGTCAGGGCCAACCCGGGCTGACACTCGTGGAGAGGCCACTTACTGCGCCCAAATGTGCTCAAGTGGGAGGCTGATGGGTGCCTCCCGGGCCGGTGCTACTGACTGAAGTGTCTTTAGGCCGTTCCCAAAGGGGGGACATTAATATGTTCATATGCACAAATAGAATTGTAAATTGTTAATGGGCTGATTCTTCAATGGCATGGCCATAACTGTGCCTGAACTGCAACAGGGAACCGCTGCTTGTTCTTTCCTAATCCTTACTATCGTAATTTTCCCTCTACTTTTTTTTTTGTATGTTTGTCACACTTGTGTGACCTCTTATTTGCGGGTGCCTCGATAGTCGAAACAGACTTTGTGGTGTTGAAGCTAGAGAGGTGAGCAGAGTATGCCCGATTCCCAGTAAGGACTTCTCTGTTGACATCCACCCTTAGCGTCATCCACCCCTTGGCGCTTAAATGACCTTATGCAGTAGTTGTGAGCGCCTTAAAACCGTACTAAAACTATAAACTATTCTTCGACACGTATATGACCTTATTGTGTTGCAAGCGCCGTAAAACTCTTGCTAAAACCTAAAAAGATGTGCGTAGTCAAACACACTTTTTAAACAAACGCTCACTGTGTTAGAACATTGTTTGACCTCCCTTCTTCGGCTTACCCGGCCCTTGTGTCCTCGAGGGTACCTCAGGTTGTTTCACATAATACTGTGTCTGGGGGTTTGCTCGGCCCCGATACGCCGACAGTGGGGGCAGACCTGGAGTGTTAACACTTTGGCGGCCGCTGTTGCAGACTGGTGGCTGTTGGTGGTTAGATGGCGCCACTTGTTAGTTCTCGCTTCTTTACTAGTAAGAATGATAACACCAGTAGAAGTTGTAGGCGTAGGAATAGTAGTAGTTGTTGTAGTAGTAGTAGTAGTAGTAGTAGTAGTAGTAGTAGTAGTAGTAAGAAGAGGAGGAGAAAGAGGATAAGGAGGAGGGTAGGCTGTACTATCTTTGGTAGTAGTAGTAGTAAGTAGTAAGAAGTAAGTAGTAAGTAGTAGTAGTAGCAGTAGTAGTAGTAGTAGTAGTAGTAGTAGCAGTAGTAGTAGTAGTAGTAGTAGTAGTAGTAGTAAGTAGTAAGTAGTAAGTAGTAGTAGTAAGTAGTAGTAGTAAGTAGTAGTAGTAGTGGCAGTGGCAGTGGCAGTGGTGGTGGTAGTAGTAGTAGTAGTAGTAGTAGTAGTAGTAGTAGTAGTA
>NW_004797605.1:110240-111973 GCF_000002075.1 Aplysia californica
TTTTTCTTCCGCGGGTGGTTGGAAGGCGCCTCTGATAGGTCCTACTACTTTACTTTCCCTCTCTTGTTTCTGTTTCTCTGTCTGCCTGTCTTACCTACCATTTCCCACTTCTGTTATTTCTGTCTGTCTCATCTTTTCCCCAGCACTAAGTGAGCATTGTTGTGTCGATGCGCTTATCTTTACTCGAACAAACTCCCCACCCCCTTTTATTTTTTAACAACCCTCACTTTTTCCGTCAAATTGACTGTGAGTTAAGGACGTGAGGTTTGTGGCAATAGCTGAGACACTCACCGATCAGTCCTTTCGAGGGACACGAACGTATTGACCTCTCCCTGACAGCACCCCTCACCTGCAGTCCATTGCTCAATGATTGTCTGGCCTGACAGTTCCTCCCAACCTGAGATATATACGTACAGTTATTGTTTTGTACTTGAGTTTATGTAGAGTGCATAGAGATGTGCGTAGCCTACAAGGGAGGAGGCTATTATTATTATTATTACTGTTATGATGATGATGAATCATTGCTATTTTTTTTATTACATGAGTCCATTTCTATGAAATGACACCTGTCTGAGAGACAGCTCATTACTTAAATGTCTTCCTCGGATAGGACGAGGCGAGAAGTCTTTTAAAGGAATCTCTGAACGATTCAAATTCTGAAGTTTGATGTTGGGATAGGAACACCACGTTTACTTGATACTATTGTCAAGCCTTTTACCAACAGAACTGCAGTTGATGCACTTTAGTAAAAATCCACCACAACCCACACCCACAACTCTCCCATGCTTCGAATTAAACTTGATAAACTCGCCATAGAAGTAGGTGGTTAGCTGATGCTCCGATTTGGTTTGCTTCTTCTTTCCTGTCAAGCATCTATCTTCCTTATAAATCTCTGCTCCTTCTTTTTTGACTGAGTTAGTTAACTCCAGTGATACCTCTAATTTTCCGCACCATATGACCTAATTTCGTTGCAAGTGCCGTAAAACTTGCACTAAGTTAAAGGCTCTTAGAAAAGATTTTTTTTTTCAATTGTGTGGTATCTTAAAGTAAGGCCTCCAGGAAACGTTTAAAGATCTTTGAATAATGCTCAAACTGCTCACAAAAGAAATTGCTCTGTGTCTAGACAAGGGTGCGCCTTCTTTGAGTTGCCAGCTTGATTTTTATCACTTCATCCGTTTTTTTTAAACTTGGGGAACTGGTTGCCAAACCCGCCCCTTGGCTTTCATTTGTATGGCAAGTTCCGGAAGTAATCAGTCAGACTTTGACGAACGGCGAAGTGGAGTGTTTGGCTTTGTCCATCACTTCACACACTAATGTCAGAGCTGGCTTTACCAGCATCTGTGGTGTAGAGGTTAGGTGCTTCGCTGTCGTAAGCAGGAGACCCGAGTTCGATTCCCTAATTGGGAGAAATGTTATAGATCTGTCTTTCTGCTTGGATGTTGTATCCCTCTCGGCTCAGGTTGGCTCTTCTAAACAGGGTCAGATGCTCACCTCCTAAATTATCTTAGTTTTTTCGACGGTGTCACTAGAAAGTGACGTACGAAGAAAAGAAGGAGAAGAGAATATTATGTAGGGCCTATATGGACTGTTTGATAGGAAAGACGAGGCAAACCACACCAGAGCACCCATTAACCACCCATGATCTGAGTGTGGGAGAGTCCCCGATATCTATGTTGGATGACATTTTGCCTGGAGGCGATTCTCTGATGAACACAGTGGACGGGGTGGGTGGG
>NW_004797605.1:113576-114934 GCF_000002075.1 Aplysia californica
ACACACACACACACACACACACACACACACACACACACACTCACACACACACACACACACACGCATATCTTTGTCCCAAATCCTTCTTAGAGAAAAATAGACGCCATTGTGCGAAACCGACGTAAATTACAACCCAGCGGCTGCATTTTCGATCTACCCACCTTTTATTTTTAGACTGTTGCACATTGCCCTCACATACAAATATACTCCTACCCTCACCCCACCCTCCCTCCTAACACCTTTCTCCCCCCCCCCCCTCCCTGCCCCGCCCTAAAATCTGCAGGTAGTCAGAGGGTGCTCCTACTAGTTTTTTCTTTCACTCTGTTGTTTCTTTCCATCTGTCTCTCTTCTTCTCTGCACTATAGTCTATAAACATTATTGTGTAGATGTACTTTTCTTTACTCAAACTCACCACTCCCCCCCCCCCTAAAAAAAAAAGAAATAAAATTGAAAAATTAACAACTGCGGGTAGTCAGAGGGTGCCACTGGTAGGTCCTACTTTTCCCCCCTCCCTCTGATGTTTCTGTCTATCTTTGACCCTGTTTTATGCCCGTTATTGTATATATGTGCTTCTCTTTACTCAAACTCAACCTCTCCAACCCTATCTCTCCCCGTGGGTGGGTGGCGGGTGCTCTGGTGTGGTTTTCTTCTTGCTTCTTCTTTCCTATCAAAAATCTATCTCCCTTATCTCCCCTCCTGGT
Organism: Aplysia californica; assembly: GCF_000002075.1. Lineage (NCBI taxonomy): Eukaryota > Metazoa > Mollusca > Gastropoda > Aplysiida > Aplysiidae > Aplysia > Aplysia californica. The sequence goes on from NW_004797605.1 coordinate 114,278, forward strand.
TTTTGTGTTTGTTACTCTCTTGTAATACCTCTACTAATCTTTGGCGCTTATATAACCTTATTGTGTTGCAAGTAAAGTAAAACACTTACTAAAACTTTTTTAAAAATCTCTCAAACTCAACCTCCCCGTCCCCATGTAGGATGTTATGATTAAGTGTAGATAGAACAGTATCTGAGTATTACAGAAACCACAGAGCTGATCCCAACAAGAAGTACCGGAAACTTTTTAACGTAGATTTTAATCCTCTGAATTCCACTAAGTATTGTCACGGACAGAGAGGGAGACGTTCATGCCACTTAAAACCCTATCCGTACTCCTTGGGGTCATATTGTACTCCCGGGGTTGTATTCTTCACATTTTAGACTACATTTAGTACGAAGATCTCTTTGGAACTTTCAGTATTTCTCAAAAAATCAATTTGACAGACTGCTATGCAAAGCGTACGGATCGGATTAACGAGTAAATTTCCTCTTTGGAAAGTGGTGGCACAGAGTTCCCAACATCGTATGGATACTGTTGTAAAACACGACGTACGGATAAGGTTAAATGATCAGTTTGGGTTGCAACCAGTATCAAACGAGGAAGCCAACGCTTGAATGTTTATCTTTCAGTGGAGGAGTAGTAGTTTGTCCAACAGAATTGTAATTCAGAAAGTCT
>NW_004797605.1:115034-117010 GCF_000002075.1 Aplysia californica
AGACAGACAGACAGACAGACAGACAGACAGACAGACAGACAGACAGACAGACAGAGAGATGGGGGTAGACAGACAGTCAAACAGACAGACAGACAGATAGATAGATAGATAGATAGATAGATAGATAGATAGATAGATAGATAGATAGATAGATAGATAGATAGATAGATAGATAGATAGATAGATAGATAGAGAGATAGAGAGAGAGAAAAAGAAAGAGGGGGAAGTAGGGAGAGAGGAGGAGAGAGAGCGAGAGAGAAAAAAGAAAAGGGGAGAGTTAAAAAGAGTGGGAGAGATAGAGGGAGGGAGATCCAGAATGCTTGAGAGAGAGAGAGAGAGAGAGAGAGAGAGAGAGAGAGAGAGAGAGAGAGAGAGAGAGAGAGAGAGAGAGAGAGAGAGAGAGAGAGAGAGAGAAATGTTTATTTCTTTACTCGTCGTGTCAGTGCATTTAATACCCTCTTTACTTTTTTGTAAACGAGTAAACGATCGAAGTTCCGGGACAAACGACGTGATTTGTCCAACGTGTTGCTTCAGCTGATTCGGTCAGATGGTTCCAACATTAGCCGTTCTGGCCTTGTGAATATCTATAGACCCAATCAAGCAGATCCGGGCAATGCCTCGTAAATCCTTGGCTGTAGACGCGCGCGCACACGCACACACACACACACACACACACAACCACAACCACAACATAACAGTGCCTGAGCGGCTAGACCTCCTCTCTGGAGAGAACAACGATATTGTTCGCTCGAAGTTAACATCGGCCTGCGTATTATTCGGTGGTTTTGGGGAGACGGTCGAGGATCAACCCTAAAGTTGTCAGTCATCGTTTGGGAGGATATTTTTTATTGTGATTGTAATATCCCAATGTTCTGAAACATTTATTGTGGTCTTTGTGCGCTACGTGAGCGCGCACATTTCTTTAGGACTACCTCGCGTTTGGCAATTATTCTTCGTCTCGGACGAGGATTTAATTGGTTGATACATCACCCAGCGGTTGTTTGTGGGTGGTGATCGAAGGGGAATGACATGTCAATGTGTGCCGGCCTGTAATATGCGGACTCTTGTTCGTAAGGAAGCAGCGTGGTAAAGCGTGCTCGATCTCGCTTGCGTGTATATTTGTGTGTGCGTGTGTGTGTCTTTGTGTGTGTGTGGATGTGTGTGTGTGTGTGTGTGTCTGTGTGTGTGTGTGTGTGTGTGTGTGTGTGTGTGTGTGTGTGTGTGTGTGTGTGTGTTTACTGTGTGTGTGTGTGTGTGTGAGAGAGAGAGAGAAAGAGAGAGAGAGAGAGATAGAGAGAGAGAGAGAGAGAGAGAGAGAGAGAGAGAGAGAGAGAGAGAGAGAGAGAGAGAGAGAGAGAGAGAAAGTGTATTGTTCCTTTTAAAGAGGCTTGAACAGCAGTGGTAAGAGTATAATTTAATTGTTACGGAGGAAAGTGTGTAAAAAAAAGATTTTAATTAGTGTTAAGCCTATTTTTTATTTGCTTCAGTAAAGATCTCGAAGGTCAAATCCAACAGAACCGGCGTCTGCAGTGTAGCGATTAGGCGCTTCGCTGTCGCATGCAGTAGACCCGAGTTAAAAATTTGAACGGGGGAATTTTCTTACTTCAAGTATCTAGGTCATTTTGCGGTGATATTTTATCACTCTCAGCCCGGGTTGGTCCTGAAGCCCGCGCGCGCCTCCAGAATCATCTAAATCATGCCAAAGGGGCTGTAAAAGCACCTACATCAATAAAAAGCTAACAGGGTCACTTGGGCTGTACTTGTAGTGCGCAAGCTAAAAATTGAAAGTAGAGATGACACCTTTATGAAGAAACAACCTCTCGCAAGACATGTAGATCTACCTTGATAGTAAATTCTGAGGTGCCTGCCCTCTTAAGAAATGTTCACACCTCTTCACTATCAATATCTACATGCAAACTTGTTCAGCTTCTATTCGTTAAAAAAAAATTTAATTTCCAAGAGACCATAATACATTG
>NW_004797605.1:117110-118205 GCF_000002075.1 Aplysia californica
TTGTGTGTGTGTGTGTGTGTGTGTGTGTGTGTGTGTGTGTGTGTGTGTGTGTGTGTTTACTAAAAAGAAGAAAATAGGGGGAGAGTGCAAAACACATTATGATTTTTCACGTGTTTGTTCTAAGTGAATCGTTTATTGTGTTCGTGTTTTATACATTTGTGCGCCCGCCGTGCGCTTCCACATGTACGTGAAAGCCTGTCCGTGGTCCTGTCTCTGTGTACGTGAGCGCGCAACATATTGGAGATAATCCCCACAGTTCCGATATACAGCACGCACGTTGAAGGTGGCGGCAGTCGTACCAAACTGACCTCCACAAGGCCGGGGGGCTTTGACCGTCCGTTATGTACACACTTTCTCGCCCTTTGGCGCCAAACGGCGTGCAGACGACAATCGAGCTGTGTGGTTGGTTCTGGATTTTCGGTGGGTGTCACTGAGTCTCTCAAGACCCAAGAGCTGTCTGTTTTCTGGTGTAGAAGATTTTTCAATTTACTGTTTTGTCATTACCAGGTTTTGGAACATGCGCAGTGAGATTTCAGAAACGAATAGACTCTGGAGTTTCGTTTAACCCTTAAAACGTGATATTCTCGCCCCAAAAGAACTCAAGCCGACCTTGAAAGGACGTTTTAAGTAGGATGCTGTTGTAGTTGTGTTTTTTTTAATTGTTCGGCAATTTGACTTCTCTTCTGTTTTTGGTTTTCATGTTCATCCGTGTTGCGAGCATGGTATCACTGAAAAAAAAACCCCGAACTGTTCGAACTTGTCTGAAGAATGACTACCAGCTCGAATCAAACATCAGTGTTCGAATGCACACGGAATTGGTGTGATGTTTAGAGATCTTTGAACAGGGTCGTTCAAAAGTCATACATCGGAGGCCTGTGTGTTATAAACACTCTTTCCTATATTGCACCGCTTCGTTTTTCCATGGTCAGCGAGCGACAAACGAATGAACGCTTATTCTATGTTGTCTAATAGAATGTCAAACTGAGGTTAGTTTGTCGTGGCTTTTTTCTTCTTCTTCTTAACAACCTGTAGCCCTTCGTTGTGTACATAATATGATGTTTGTTCCGAAGACGACCAGTCTGCCCCCCCCCCTCT
>NW_004797605.1:118305-121170 GCF_000002075.1 Aplysia californica
TCTCCTCCCCTCCCCTCATACACCCCCTCCCCCCTTTTCTCCCCCGCCCCAGGGGACAGATAGACGAGGAGCGACCGACATGTATCGGTGAGTGTGACACGCGCGTCCATCATCCACACTACACGCGCCCGCTGTCTTTACAGCTGCTGAGGCCTGCCCATAAGAGGAGGGCAAAATCCGGTTAAACTATCGGGATAACCGGACAATTCTCAATGAAACATTTTCCGAATTTAGACTCTCTTTCCTGGCCCGTTGGTCGAAGTGGGTGCACCTATTAAGATTTGTTGAATTTTGATTTAATTGATTGAGTAGGTGTTTTACGGCACTATCGACCCAATTCTGGTCATTTAAGCGGTTCTAAATAGTTTGTTGATGTGGTTCTAACACATTTGCCGAAGCGGTTCATAACATATTATTTGCCGTAGAGGTGCGCTAACATATTATCCGGATTTTGCTAAAAGTGATTCATTGCCCAGCCCTACTGCCCATAAGACGGAGGAGGGTCATTGACATCTATACTCTGATGACGCTTACACACGTATGGACACACTCGGATCTAAAATTGAGTCGACGGGGGCGTTAAAATAGGCCTTCTCCCTACGAAAAAAAAAGAAGGAAAAACCCGGACACACTATCGCTTTCACACCAACTGGAGGTGACAATCTGACGACGGATTTGTGTCATTTGCGGCGTAAATTTCGATGCGTGAAATACGAGCGCGCGTAGGAACGCTTATACGTACGAACAGACACGTATACACACATACACACACACACACACACACACACACACACACACACACACACACACACACACACACGCACGCACGCACACACACACACACACACGCTCATACATAACCGCACACAAACACATATACATACACACACTCACAACCAAAACAACTGATACTCAGCGATCAGCACACTCATTAGGCTAAACTTGATTTAATAAGGGCCTATTCGATGCTCCGTAAAATGCACAGATAAAAATCAAAACAGATAACGTACATACTCTTAATTCTCACAAACATACACACACAAACACACACACGCACATGCACACACAACAAACGCACACACACACACACACACACAGCCACACACACACATACACACACACACACACACACACACACACGCACGCACTGACTGACCCACACCTACATCACCAAGGTGTGCGTGTGTGTGTGTGTGTGTGTATATGTGCGCGTGTGTATATTGTATGACCGTTCCATCCTCTTGCTGCTTTTGTCGACGACTCCTTTACACCGTGGAGGACAGCCCAGTCGGTCGCCGCAAATGTCCGCTGCACTCTCCCAGTGACAACACGATAAGACGGTGCACCACCATTGGGCGATTGTAGTCCATGGACTTCACTTCACAACGGCCGAGCCCTCACAGAGCTCGTGGATATTCCATAAGGATAATATTATCTCTCTCGTGCGTACTGTGTGTGTGTGTGTGTTTGTGCTGCTGTTCCATGAGGGATCTATTTCACGTCGTGTCTAAGTCAACAGCGGCTGGAGGCCGGGGGGAATCTATCGGTGTCCTTTGATTTCTGAGCTTTGACCCAGTCTCCATTCATCATGTCTCACATGTGGCGACCGCCGCCGATGAAGGTGAGGAAATATTGTGCGCTTCAGTGACGGAATTGTGCGAGTGGACTGAATACTCTCTTTTTTTTTAAGGGATGAAAGAGTGGATACAATATAATAATGAATGAGAGAGTGAATCAGAGAAGAGTCTCGGAGAAAGATGTAAAGAAAAGCGGGAAGACATGGAATAATATCTAGAGGCTGGCACAGGATAGGGAAAGGTGAAAAGTGTTTGTTTGTGGCCTTAACCCTGATTTTTTTAAAGGAGGGTGGGAGGGGGTGAGAAAGGCAGTGATGATGATGATGAATGAATCAATGCGTGGATGATTTAGTGAATGAACCTTGCAAAAAACGATCCAATAAATCCACCTATCAATCGCAGTTAATATGTAACAAATCGCTTATGATATTCAATGTGTTGAACGAAATGATATAATTAATTAACCAGGCATCTCTCAAGTTAACCAGCGTTTTTTTTTTCTGAATGCGCATGGAAAATAAAGCACTTTCACTGATTACATTTTTATCTTTTACTTGTTGCCATCTCCTATTGATCCACCAATGACAATGTTGAATCTCTGGCGGGTACTTCTTTTCCAAAGGCACGTTATATCTGCAACTCGTGGGATAAGTCTGTTATTTCTTAAGTCAACCCATAATATTACTCCTTTTCAAAAACAAGGTAGATGACTATGTCTTTTAAATTTAAAGATATTGGATGGACATGGGAGCGATGGTCTGGGTTTTGTAAGCAGAGGTTGTTAATGTATGTTCAGCAGTGGTTTATGTTGTATCATTATTTACTCGGGTAAATTTGTTTTTTCAAGCTTGTAGCCCGTATGTGTGACGTACATATATACATGTATAAGTCCTGTATAGTTTGAACACAACAACGTACAGACCGACAGTTGCCAGCAGTCTTCTTACAGAAATTCTATGATGATAACCATTGCTCGAAAATATTGAAAATAGTAATGACAAGATCATAACTAACATCATAATGATTACAACTACTGCCAATACTACCTCTCCTATCACTACTGCCGCTACTACCAGCAGCTACTACTAGCAGAAGTAGTTATGATACTGATTATATTAATAGCAATACATCAATGATGATACGCTCGTAATAACAATGACAATAATATTGATGATGATGATAATACTCGTAATTAGAAGAAGAAGAAGAAGAAGAAAAAGAAGAAGAAGAAGAAGAAGAAGAAGAAGAAGAAGAAGAAGAAGAAGAAGAAGAAGAAGAAGAAGAAGAA
>NW_004797605.1:121730-123102 GCF_000002075.1 Aplysia californica
CCTTACCACACCGACGTCTGAAAATGTTGTCTGCTGGATTCTCGTTCTGGTTTTAATTGTTGTTGTTGTTGTTGTTGTTGTTGTTGTTGTTGTTGTTTTCATACATAATTTGTTTCTATTTGCAGTGATCACAGGTGTCCTCAGTTTGAGATCATACTTCTTTTTTTCCTTCCGTTGTTTCTGTCTGTCTGATTTACTTTTTACCCGCATTGAATAACCGTTATTGCACTAGTGTGCTTTTTAGTTCTCACACCAAAAACAAAACAAAAAAGCAAAAACAAGCACAACAACATCAAAAAGAAAAACTACATCAACAGCAACATCAAAAAGAAAAACTACAACAACAACAACAACAACAACAACAACAACAACAACAACAACAACAACAACAACATCATTAACAACAACAACAACAACAACAACAACAACAAATCTGAGACCGCATAGGGAAGCTAGAGGGCTCCACTCGTAGCTCTTCTACTTTTCTTTCCTTCTGTTGTTTTTGTCGATCTGTCTTGCTTCTTCCCTACACTACATGAACGATACTGTGTCGATGTACTTGTTTTTCAAACTCAACCTTGAAAAAAAAAAAACCCCGTATAAATAACAGAATCTGTGCCCCAGTAGACAAGTGGGTGGTTGGCGGGTGCTCTGGTGTGGTTTGCTCCTTATCTCTCCTCTTTCTTTTTTGTGTTTGTTACTCTCCTGTAACACCTCTGATCTTCGGCAATTATATGACCTTATTGTGTTGCAAGTGCCGTAAAACCTCTACTAAAACTAATCTAATCTTCGGTACTTATATGACCTTATTGTGTTGCAAGTGCCATAAAACTCTAACTGAAACAACTAAAACGTAAAAATAACAGAATCTGTGCCCCAGCAGACAATTTTTCATATTTTTTAAGGGTCATATTCTCAACCGTCTATATTATTATGTCTGTGTAGTGTGTAGATAGTTAGACCTTGTGGTCACGGATCGCTGGCGTTATGCGTCACGCTGTTAAAAATATTAAAGCAGAGGTATAGCTTGTCATGAAATATAGATAGTGGTGTGTAGATCGATCATGTGATGATCATATTGAGGTTAGTTTTGAGAGAGAGAGAGAGAGAGAGAGAGAGAGAGAGAGAGAGAGTTTGCATGAGTGTGAGAGTGGAAAGTTTTGTGTGTATGTGTATGTGTCTATCTGTTGGTATGTGTACGTGCATGCGTGTGTGTGTGTGTGTGTGTGTGTCTGTCTGTGTGTATGTGTTTGTGTGTGTATGCGCGCGCGTACACCTCTCTGTGCGTCTGCCAACTAAGCTATTCTCACTACTTTAATGTGTCAAAAACGCTGTAAATATTTACGAACCGTCTCATCACTCATCACCCCCT
>NW_004797605.1:125200-127146 GCF_000002075.1 Aplysia californica
GTCTCTCTCTTCTCTCTCTCTCTTCTCTCTCTCCCTTCTCTCTCTCTCTCTCTCTCTCTCTCTCTCTCTCGCTCTCTCTCTCCTTCCTGTTGCGTACCAAGTGCACACTATGATAACAGGTCGTGCGTTTTCAGGACAGTTTTGATTGTAGAAGGTCAAATCTTTTCTTTATTGTGTACAGTACGATGAAGCCAGTGGCTTATTCAGATGCAGAACCGACAAAGTGATTGTTTGTTGTGCCAGTAGGTGTTGATCTATTCTTATATATGGCGTCGATCTATTTGCTTGCTTTTCGTTACGAAACATTATAGTATAGTTATAGTAAGCTAAAAGTACAAACTTCGACTAGACATCCGATAGCAGGTACACTCAGAAAGTAGTTTTGTGTTTATGTATTCTTATCTGACCTACGAGGTCATATTGTTGAAGTGCCCCCTCCTCTTGCCAGATTTTTCATGCAGTGGAAGCCAAGTCAGTCAGTCAGTCAGCCAGATATACGCTGTCAGTCATCTTGGTGGCTTGATCCTAACCTGAGCTCAGTCCTTACGTCCGTGTTTCTCTTTTTTGTTTGAATGGGTGGTTGTTGGGTGCTCTAGTGGGGTTTGCTTCTTCTTTGCTATCAAATACCAATCATCGTTATCTCGCCTTTTTCTTTTTTGTGTTTGTGTTTGTTACTCTCTTGTAATACATTTAATCTTCGGCACTTAATGACCTTATTGTGTTACAAGAACCGTAAAACTCTTCCAAAAAGTAAAAACATGATAAATTATTTACTATAGAACATCTACTGTCCCTATCACTACTCCTGCTTTGTATGTCCCTCTCAATCAACACAACTCCTCTACGTGTGCCGTAAAATAAACAAACTAACAAAAAAACAAACAAGCAAACAAACAAACAAACAAACAGACGAACAGACAAACATCTCTTTGTGTTGCAAGTGCCGTTAAACTCAAATTACCCCCGCCCCCGCCCAACCCCCAGGACAGTACAACTGACTGAAATGTCTTTAGGCCATTCCTAAAGGGGGGATATTAACACGTTCTTATGCGCGGTAGAATTGTAAATGGACTGATTTATCAATGTCGTGCTCACACTGTACCGGAACAACAAAGGGGGAACTGCTGCTTTCTCTTTCCTCTTCCTTACTATCGTCATTTTCCCTCTACTTCTTTTGTATGTTTGTCACTCTCTTGTGAAATGCTATTTATTAGGAGCTTTGATAGTCAAAACAGACTTTACACTGTTGAGGCTAGAGAGGTGAACAGAGTAAGCCTGATTCCCCGTTAAAACTTCTCTGTTGACATCCACCCCTTGGTGCTCATATGACCTTATGCAGTTGCGCGCACCGTAAAACCTTACTAGTGCTCTGGTGTGGTTTGCTCCCTCTTTCCCATCAAACATCTATCGTTCTTATCTCCCCTCCTTCTTTTTTGTGTTTGTTACTCTCTTGTAACACATAATTTATTCTTCGGCACTTGTATGACCTTATTGTGTTGCAAGTGCTGTGATGGCACTTAAATGACCAAAATTGGGTCGATGGTGCCGTAAAACACCTACTCAATCAAGCAAGTGCCGTAAAACTCTTACTAAAACTTTAAAAAAATCCTTATTAAAACAAAGAAACTTATATTAAATTATAAATGTATTTTAAAAATCTCTTTCTTCGTCTTCAGCCGGCCAGGTCACGGGATGGCCAGCGCAGACGCACCGCCGTGGTGACCTACGACCCTCACCAGGCCAGTAACACGTTGGAGTACGATGACCTTGGCACCATGAGTGACCTTGAACTCCCTTCCTTCCAGCGCGGCGGCTTCATGAGGACTAGCCTGCCCATCGTGAGGAGTGCCTCTACGTCACTGGAAAGACCGCTAGGTGAGTGGGATATGTTTGTGTAGGGGAAAGGGAGGGAGGGAGAGGGAGAGAGAGTGGGAGAGAGAGAGAGA
>NW_004797605.1:127867-129377 GCF_000002075.1 Aplysia californica
AGAGAGAGAGAGAGAGAGAGAGAGAGAGAGAGAGAGAGAGAGATTTCGGCGATCATTGATCACCCCTTGAGCCCACTTTCGTGGAGTATTGAATAATATATACATACTGTCACCTTCCACAACACGATATTTCTTATATTGATTCTCTGCTTTGTCATGCACTTTTTCTTTTGCTTTATCAGAAACGTACATCATCATACCCTTCGTCTCCCTAAAAGACGGTTCCCTTTTCTCGTCACGCAATACTTCATTCTATACATGTTCTACTCTCTGACCGCTGGTTTCGTTGGTAAATGTTGCATTGTACTCCTACAATACTGTCTGCTCTTGTTCTTGAATCAATAAAGCAGTCACTGTTATATCCTGTATCGTAACGGGGCTACAGATTGGCTACGTGACAAAATAATCATAGAAATATCTACAGCACAGAAGTAAAAAGTAAATAAAACTTGACTGAAAGATAAATCCACGAACGACGCAATTGGTTTGAGAATTTTCTCAGAATACCTGAACAGGGGCCAAAACAAGTGCGTGTAGAAGCGCGCGTGGAGGATGATAAGTGGATCGTTCCTTTTTTTACACGTTAGTCACTGCTCTGAATTATGATTTATGACATTCTTGAAATCCCTTGACCTTGACAGACAAATGTTTTGTAAGTAATCGACAGCGCTAAAGTAGTTTGATACGTGTCAGAAGTCACAGACATACAGACAAGCGTAGACGGAAGGAATTGCACGTTATGTGTGCTCAGAGGCCCTGTTGGGATATGAGCAAAACGTCAAGCAGCTGTTAAAATGTCCTAAGCCCAAAGTTTTGATTTGATTTTCTTTCTTTATGGCAATTCTGTGGTATCGATTGCATTTTTGCTCGAGAAATATTTGATCAAAATTGAGAATCTGAATGTTAATTTTTTTTAAAAGCGAGAAAAGGCATATGAAGTAGGAATAATTGTTAAAAAGGAATGAAACAGTAACAAAATATTTCCTGAAAAAAGAATGTTAAGGCGTAGGATATTTTAACTGTTTGCTGACGAAATGTAGTAAGATACAAACCCATCTGTTATAATAGGTGACTTAAATCTTCACGGGTTACGCAAGAGCTTCAATGCGACGCATCTGTTACCCCCCACTCCCCCCCCCACCCTCCTGAAATTTTAAAAAAAGTTTTAAGTCTTTACTCCAAGAGGTACTTGAAAGGTTTCTTTGGTTTATCCTGCTTTTTCTAGCTCCTTTAATATTTCTATAAATCTATGTCATGTTTCCTTTTTGGTTTTCGTGCAGTATGATTTTATGCTCCACAATTGGAGCAGTGAGGTTATCTAGGTGATGGGGTCTCTGACTTCTGGTTTATTCCTGACAATAAGTCAAAAGGTTTGAGAGAAGTGCAAAGGCTTTAAGTAAACTATGTTCAAAAATACGTTGGTGGAGGATTGCCCAAACCACAGCTCCGCACATACTACTGTTTTGTACACTTATGAGAGAAAGAAAGAGAGAGAGAGAGAGAGAGAGAG
>NW_004797605.1:130425-135170 GCF_000002075.1 Aplysia californica
CCCCAACCCCCCTATTTCCTTGCTTAGACTCTCTCCTTCATCTGATTCCAGGTCTTGTGTTCCTCGTTTCCGGCGACCAGACAAAGAGGGCTCTGCTACCCAATGAGATCACCACCCTGGACACAGTTCGCGCGCTTTTTGTCCGCGCCTTTCCTGATCTGACCCTGGAGATGCTGGAAAGCCCTAGACGTAAGATCTACATCCTGGACCCAGCCACCAGCATCTACTTCCAGTTAGAGGATTTGGCGTAAGTCTTGTTTTTCCTTCGTTCCAATTAGGAAAAACGAACGAAATCATGTTAACAGGCGTCTGCTCTTGGCAAAATGAGGATTGCATATCGATTTATAACTTACCCCCCACCCCCCTTTCCTTCCCTTTCCTTCCCTTTCCTCAGTCACCACAGAGGTTACTTAGTTTTGATAAATGTGACAAGTGTTTTGTTTAGCAGAGGTTAATAGTATACTATTCTTTTCTGTGGATTGAGGTGAGGGCATCATAGTTTGTCTTAAACCTACAGTTCATTATGTAGGACCAGTTTAAAAGACAGTGGCATCGTCTCTTATTACACGTATTTGTTTGTTTGTTTATTAGAAAATTGCTATGCTTTTATGTATATTAATTATGTTCCCACAAAGCCAGCATTGATTTCTTGACCATGTCGATGAATAGCTTTTGGTTAATATGACATTTGATAGACTGAATGCATGGATTCTACTATGTCAGCTGTATGCACACTTAATTTGATCCCAAATATCGTTACTTTTCTAATAATGTGGGAGTTTTTGCTTGGAACGGTGTTGAAAAGAACGCAGTTCTACTCCCCATGTTTCAACATGACTTTTAACTCTTTTCATTTGAACTTTTCTGTTGGTAACGTGGGTGGCAAGCTATGCTGTAGTTTGATCCTTTTTTTTCTCCTTGAAACGTCTATCATCATTATCTCTTCTCTTTCTTTTCTTTGTATGTTACTGTCTAGTTAAACCTGTAATCTTCGGCACCTCTTCTTTCCTTCGTATGTTACTCTTTCTTAAGTTACACTGCTAACCTTCGGAAGGTATATGACTTTCTAATTGTGCTGTAAGTGCTGCTAAACACTTCCTAAAACTTAAACTCAGTTGTTGACCTTCCACAGCGAGATAAAGGACCGGTCAGTGCTGAAAATCCATGAGACAGACAGTGACGAGCCCCAGAAGGTCAAGGAGAGACAGGAGATCAGAGGTCGGACTGTCCAGATGCCCACCAGTCGGCCACACTCACGCCAGGGTTATGCTGAGGTGCCCGCGGGACCGACAGAAGTGGTCAGCATTAATTACTTTTTTTGGGGGGAGGGGGGGTGTTTTAGCTTTCTTTTTTTTTTTTTAGTGTAGGTATTTTCACGCCCCCGTCAACACAATAAAGATCATTTACGAAGCAGGCTCCTGACCCTGCCTGTCAGAACCAACACGGGCTGAGAAGGATACAGCACCCCAGCCGAAAAACTGAGAGACTCGATAAAAAAAATCCTCTCCACTCGGGAATCGAACTCAGGTCTCCTGTGTGCGGCAGCGAAGCGCGCACCCACTACACTACAGACGTCGGTGTATTCACTGTAGAATGACATTTTTGTGTATTTAATTTGTTTGAACGAGGAAGCAACCTTGACAGGTAAAAGAACGCAGCAGAAAGTGTCCGTTTAATTCAACGCTTTATTCGATTTAAACTGATGTAATCTTGATATTTTCTCTTTTGCACCAACAATGATGGGTGGTTAGCGAGTGCTCATTGCGTGGTTTGCTCCTTCTTTCCCGTCAAACACATATCATCTTTATCTCTCCTTCTTTCTTTTATATTTGTTACTCTTTTATGTGGGTGGTTGGCGGGTGCTCTGGTTTGGTTTGCTTTTTCTTTCCTATCAAACATTTGTCGTCTTTTTCTCTCCTCCTCCTTTTTTGTGTTGGTTACTCTCTTGTACCACCTTTAATCTTCGGCACTTATATGACCTTATTGTGTTGCAAGTGCCGTAAAACACTTACTAAAACAAACTCTTTTATGGCACCTCTAATCTACGGCACTAAAATGACATAATTGTGTTACATATGCCGAAAACCTCTTACATACACTAAAACAACCATCTGAGCTTATGGAATAAGAAAGTCCAAGCATTGCAATCGAAAGTTAGCTCATGAATTTCTTCTGGCGTTTATGTAGCTCAACTATTTGAGTTTTTGTTATTACTTACGGAATGCCGTGGATAACGTAATTGCGTTGCAAGTGCCGTGAAACCTTACTTAAAGTTCAAATGAAAGGAGAACCATGATCGCCGATGTATACACACACACACACACACACACACACACACACACACACACACACACACACACACACACACCCACACACACACAATTCGTTCATGTGGTTGAATGATGCATCTGATGTGAATGAAAATGTAAACCTGCATGTGTTTTTACGATCCTGTACAGCCAAGAAAAATGTCCCTCTGGCATAATAAAGTATTATCTTATAATATAATATATATCTCTCGCAGATCTAGCTCTTCATGATGATCTCCCATGCATGGTAATCTCTTCTGACAATTTGTTTCCTCTGTTCCCACAGTTCTCCAAGTCTGCATCCCTGCCACCCCAAGCCGCGCATGTGTACTCGGACATGATGCAGGACCAGAGGATGCCGTATGAGGTAGACCGACGGTCAAGGTCACGAACACCGGAGCCAGCGGAAAGGCCAAGGTCATTGTCTGCTGGGGCCTCCTCTCGACAAAGGTCTTCTTTTCTGTGTGGCTGTAGCGTCTCTTTCCTCCCATCCTTTTAAACCTCTCTTTTTAAGTTTTTCTCGTCGTCGCCTACCCTCATCTCTCTCTTTTTCTCTTTCTCTTTCTCTCTCTCTTTCTCTCTCTCTCTCTCTCTCTCTCTCTCTCTCTCTCTCTCTCTCTCTCTCTGTTCTGTTCCCCTCTATCTCTCTCTGTGCCTATTCATCCTCCTCTACCTCTCTCTTCCTCTTTCTCACCCACCTCCTACTTCTCCCCCTCCTCCTATCTTTCTCCTTTTCCCCCTTTATATGTAGCATCCCCATCAATTCAGTTGATATCACGTTTGACTTTGGAGCGGATGGCCCTGCTTCGAATTCTCAATTGAATCGTTCTGAAGTTGGGTTGTTTTGGGGAGCTATGAAGGCTCTCCATCCATTTGGCTTGGTCGTATCAGAGATGGACGTTACATTTTGAGGACTCACCTCGTTACCTTACAAAGTTGATAGTGACATTAAACGTGAACGATTTTGCAATTTCACGTGAGATTTGGTTGGAGGGCGCAACTGGTAGGTCCCATATCTTTTTTCCCCCTCTACTGTTTCTGTCTATGTATGTCTTGCTTCAACACTGCACTATTATGACTAATGACTATTATTGTATCAATGCGCTTTTCTTTACTAAAAATCTACACTCAAATGTCAATTGGCCGTCCTCGACATCTTAACACTCACAGAGAGGATGGTTGGTGGGTGTACTGGTGTGGTTTGCTCCTTCTTTCCAATCAAGGCGTTTGTTTTTCTTTTGTAACAAGCCCAATCTTCTCCACTTATGTTATATGACATAATTGTGCAGCAAGTGCCGTAAAATTTTTACTGAAACAAAAATATTTTAATGCTCTTCTTGAGTTAGTTATACCCACGGCCGCGCAGTTTGTTCATTTCTGCTATCCTACTGGGCTACTTTATATATTGCCCTAGTTCGATTCTCTAGAGTGACATGATATACGCTAGTATATATATATATATTTTTTTTATTTTTTATTTTTTTTTTTTAAATATTTTTTTTTCAAAATTATTATTTTTTTACCTTGAATTGGTTTCCACCCACAGATACTCCCACTCCCCCGATCGACTGCCCACCCCAGAGCGGGGACTCTCTCTCAACCCGATACCGGAGAACAGGCAGCTCACTCCAGGCTATCGGGAACAGCCTCCGGGCTTCTACGACCCCGCCTACCGGGGCGGGCCCGCCTACCCCAACGCCATCTACGACGCCCCTGGAGCCTACCAGGGCTACGCCCCTTCCTCCCCCGCGCCTCAGGGTCAGGCGTATGTCGCCCGGAGCACGCGCGCCGCCCCGCTCGCTCACCCACAGAGGGCCGTAGCCCCTGCTTCAGATATGAGTGAGTGCTTTAAAAAAAAATTCTTCTTCTCCGTCGTCTTGTGGTTCAGTGTTGTGAAGTTGAATGTCGTGTGTGCGTGTGCGCGCGCCGCCCGAGTCGCTGCCTTCTGTCCACAGGTTTTGACCTCCTCTGCCGAAACGATTGTGCGATTGAAGGCTGGTCACTTAATCTGTTATTTAAAGTGTGAAACTGCAGTCTGTTAATCTTATGTTATTCCTGTATAATATTGAAATATCAATCTTCTCCTTTTTTCTGGTTGATGTAGTTGATGGGAAAAGGTCTTGCACATAAATATCAGCTTTCAAATGTTTAGGTCTGTCAGCTTATATCATTTTCCCCTTTTTTGTGTTAAGGTGTTGGTTTTGACTGAAGTCTGCCTTCCTTCCCTTCCACGCATACAGAGTAATACACACGAGCAAACACCTGTGCGCGTTCAAACACACGCGCGTCCACTCATAGACTCACGCAGGTGCACGCAAATCAAAGGCTAACGTATGAGAATACAAACAAACAAACAAGCAAACACACACACACACACACACACACACACACACACATACACACACACACACACACACACACACACACTCACTCCCT
>NW_004797605.1:135331-136660 GCF_000002075.1 Aplysia californica
CACACACATACATACCTAAATACACACACACAAACACACACACACGCACGAACACTTACTTACACACACACACACACACACACACACACACACACACACACATACACACACATACACACACACCCACCCTTGTAAATATATATATATTCGATACATTCAAGCTATTTTGCATTTAGATCTTAATCACTACCCGAAAAACGACATCGGTATAATGTTACGTTTTGACGTAGCTGTAGGGGCTAGGAAGATATAGATCGGTCTTAAACCAGTTTCACTTCAATTTAATAGGCTGATCTCGTTGTTTTTAGTTTAGTTTTAGTAGACGTTTTACGGCGCTCGCAACTGCATTAGGTCATATGAGCGCCAGAAGATTAGAGGTGTTACAAGGGAGTAACAAACATAAGAAAAGAAGAAGGGGGGGATAAGGACGATAGATTTTTGATAGGAAAGAAGAAGCACACCACAGCAGAGCACCCGCCAACCACCCAAGAACTCGTTGTGTAAGTCAACTGTTCATAGTACAGCACTGTGTTCTTAAGAAACAGGATAAAAAATGGCACTTTATTGATCCCTGTGAGTGAAATATGGGTCACAATGATAAAAATACATGCATAAGTACGCAGTTGCAAACGTCGTAAAACACTCACCGAAAATAAAATCACAAATATGTAATAAAATGTTATTCTTTTTTTAGAATAGAGAATAGTGATGGCTAGATAACTGTTTTCAAGTATTTAATTAGCATCCCCATACATATGTGATGTTTCTCAGGCATTTATTAATCTTAGATTTTGCGCAGTGCCTTTCCAAACATAATTTCTGAGCACGCTCTTCAAGCTGTTCCAAGATGCGACGTCCCCTTTTCTCCTCCATCAGTATGTCTTAATTGTTCCTCCTTGGCTTTCTGTGTTCACCTATGAGTTCATCCTTGCTCTTTTAAAGAGTTTACGTCAACACGTTATAGTTCTGTTTCGTTTGGTTTAGTTTAATTATCATTGCCTTCAATGTCCCGACGTGGTTCTGCTGACTTTTACCCTTTTGACCTTTGACCATTGACCTTTGAGTACGTTGGTACCTTGGCATACCGTGCAAATTTGATACCTGCTTCTTCTTACTCTGTGTGTGTGTGTGTGTCATTTCCTGTGTTTGCTGAATGTGCTCGCAACGTATTGTGTTCTGTGCTGCTCTTGTTGCATAAACATACACACAACTCACGACTGCTAACACGAGCATGTACTAAAATCAACCAGTAAATGAATCAGTCAATGAATCATCGTCATCCTCCTCCTTCTCCTCCTCCTCCTCCTCCTCCTCCTCCTCCTCCTCATC
>NW_004797605.1:136760-138277 GCF_000002075.1 Aplysia californica
CTCCTCCTCCTCCTCCTCCTCCTCATCATCATCATCATCATCATCATCATTCCGGCGTCTGTGGTGTAGCTGTTAGGTGCTTTGTCGTCGCACACTGAAGACAAGAGTTCGATTCCCGTGAGCGGAGAAGTTTAATCGAGTTTCTCGGTTTTTCCGCTGGGACATTGTCTCCCTCTTTGCCAGGGTTGGTCATGACAGGCAGGGTCGAACCCCGCCTCCTATAGGATCTAATTTCTGTCGATGGGAATGTAAAAACACTTTCATCATCATCATCATCATCATCATCATCATCATCATCATCATCATCATCATCATTGTATACAGCAGATAGTAAAACGGTTAAGACTTTGTAATATTTCCAAAATATTTAATGACAAGTTCAACGTTTCGCCCTCAACGGTCCTCATCGGGAACATTCAGAATATAAATGACTACACTAGCTGTAGAAACCAAAGTGCGTACATTCATGTCATCATCATCATCGTCATCGTCATCACCATCATCACCATCATCACCATCATCATCATCATCATCATCATCATCATCATCATCATCATCATCGTTGTCGTCATGGCATACACATGCTATTGTCCTATTTTGTTTTTTGTTTGTCATTTGCCCAAAGAGAAATTCATACATCTCTCAATTTTTTTTCTCCATTTATTTCCCTTTCCATTACACTGCGTATGACCACATCTATTTCACGTTTTTGTTTCCAGGACCTGAAATCACATAAGACACAGCGGTTAAAGGAACCGTGTTAAAGTGCATGAGCAACTCTTCTCTGCTTTCTTTTCATTTTCACCATAACTCCCCCGCCCTCCCCCCCCCAAAAAAAAACCCCACCCAACAACAACAACAACAAACAAACAAACACCCCCCACCTCCACACACAGAGAAAAACATTTTTGTTGATTCATCTAGTGTCCTATAATATTTCATTTTATTGTTAAAAAATTCAATAATAATGAGTTCAATAATTTTTAAAAAAGAAAGAAAGTTTCCTTTAGAATTATTGTGCTCTAGAAAACTGCGTTTCGAAGAAGTTATTGTAGCCTTTCCCCTCTTAAAATTGAAAGGATTTATTAAAACCGATATAGCGAGACAAGTTTTGGAGAAGAAAAAACAACAACTCACTCTTGTCGTGTGTATGAAACATTGCCGCAACAACGTCAGATGAAGAGTGTTCAGCATACTTGGTTACGGATATGTAGTTGGAAACACACACTGAAAAAGGGATATTAATTTTGTTGCGAACTTCCCACACATAACCAGCACCAGTTAATTATGTTTTCGATCTCGTTTGTTAAACGCCAGCCTATTACACGAAGTAGCAGTTTCATTTCTGATAGAGTTTTAATCCTGGTGGCTGGGCTAGTACATCATATTGTGACTGAGCGTGTAATTGAAATTTGCAGCGTGGGTGTGTGTCTCTGTACGTGTATTTATTTGTTTGTGTGTGTGTATGTGTTATTGTGTGTGTGTGTGTGTGTGTGTGTGTGTGTGTGTGTGTGTGT
>NW_004797605.1:139277-140714 GCF_000002075.1 Aplysia californica
GAGATAAGGGGGTGGCGGCTGCAGCTCTTGCAAATTGACAACTTCACCAGCAGTCTATTCTTCTTTACTCGTGGTTGAAAAAGCCATGGTGGCATCGGTTGCCTAGTGGTTAGGCTGCGGGTTCGGGGGTTCGAGCCTCGACTCGGTCCGACGCAGTGTCCTTTGGAGAAGCACTTCACACGAATTTCCCATTTTGGCTCCGTCCTTTCGGAGATGGACGTTAAACTCGGAGGCCATGCCTCCTGTTAATAGGGGTGTAAAACCGATATTATTCCATTTCATGTCACTAAATGATAACAAAAAAGCCCTTGGATTTAAGAATTTGATCAGCTGATGATTCCTGGGACTTACAAGATAGCAGCCATCGCGCCATCTCTCCATCGACACTACCTCTGCGTTCCTATGACGTCAGCACAAGTATTTGGGGCACCCCCCCCCTCTCTCTCTCTCTCTCTCTTGTCCACGCCCTTCTCACGAGACGAAGCGAGTGCACGCATTTCGTGTGGAGTGGTCAATGATTTCTTTGGTTGCATTAACATTTGAAAGGATGGAGAGGAGTCTCTGCGGACGCAGAATTTGGTTGCATGATTCTACGTTGGATTAAGTATTTCTGGATCTGAGAGCTGGTACTTACCGATGGCCCGTATACTTTTCTGCTGTACCTTGTGTATATGAAATCTCAAGGCCTAACATGGTTGAGGATGTGTGTAGAGTGCAAAAATCTCTTTTTTCCATGTAGGACATTTTCTGGAGACGTTTGATATAGATAAGGTTATACGTTTCTTCTCTAAGTTTAATATTGAGCTGCTCTCGGCGATCCCAACTTTCCAAATTTTTTACTCGGAGTAGATTTGATTTTGCTTTGACTGAAGAATTTTTCTGACATGGCCACGCCATTGTGTATGCTTTGTGAGAGCAGGAGACCTGACGAAACTGATTCTTCTGGTTATGGTGAGTAGCGAGTAGCATTTCACGGTCGATCACTTCATGACAACCAGAAAAAAACAGAACAGAAAAAAACGCGAGGGAAGAGTATAAAAAATGGCGGTTTGCACTGTATGCTTCCTTAGAAGTTGAAGTTGTTTCAGAATGATATCATGTCTTTTGGGGTAAAAATATAGATTGTAAAGCACATAAATCTTGCTCTTGAGAGGGAATTTACGCTATACAAGTGCTATATATTATTATTTAAACAAGAGTCTGCAGAAATTATTTTGTGGGCAATGAGGACAATGTTTAAAAGGAAAATGAATTTGACAGCTTCTATATAAAAAGCTATTGTCAAAATGTTTTTTCCAGTGTGAACAACAATAAAGAGTTGATTTTTTTTCTACAAACGTGTCGTCAAAAGGAAGAAGGTGAAGACGAAGACGAAGAAGAAAAGGAAGAAGAAGAAGAAGAAGAAGAAGAAGAAGAAGAAGAAGAAGAAGAAGAAGA
>NW_004797605.1:142508-145477 GCF_000002075.1 Aplysia californica
ACACACACACACACACACACACACACACACTTACACACACTAACACTAACACACACACCAACGTCTACGTTTGCTGGCACAGAGACCCACACGTGAAAATGTGTGCATAACATTATACATGTACATACCTAGACTAGTGGATGGATAATGTTTTTCGTCAAACAATCAGGCTCCCCCTCAAACTTGAGTCAAAGTGCTATGTATTTATACAGCAAGAGTATTTCTTTGGTCTTTCGGCTGCGCACTGGTCTTTTTTCTTTCTATACCCTCAATAAATAGACACGGGCTTCCTTGTTACTGTTAGCTGCTTGGCACACGCGATACGGCGGGTTCTTTCACTGTGTATTGCCTTGTAGGACGAATGGCTCTGTGATGATGTAATCAATGTATTGCCAGTACAAAAACGACATGTGTATGTACTACTACCTTTGTCCAGTGACGTACTCTGCCTCAACTAACCCCTCCACTATCCACCCCCCTCTCTCCGGGAGCGACGTGCAATATAAAACTCATGCCCTCAGCTCTTTATGAATGAGACCGTTATGCCCCCCATTCTACAGGAGAGCCCGGCGTAAGAGGCTCGAACCGCCACTCTCTGGCTTTCGCCCCTATGTCGCCCGCCTCTGCAGCAGGCGACCAGGGCGGGTTCCAGCGGACCCAGAGCTACCGCCAGCCGCCCACAGAGAGAGACGGAGTTGAGTTGGCCAGGTCGCACTCAGTGACCCCGGCTGATGACATGACCAGGTATGCACCTTTTTTGTTGTTGTTGTTGTAATTGTGTTATCTCTTTAAACAGCAGGTGGTTGGAGGGTGGTCTGGCGTGGCGTGGCGTGCTCCTTCCTTATCAAACATCAGCTGTCGTCCTGATATCTCTTCCTCATTTGTGAGTTTGTTACTCTCTTGTAACACCTCTAAACTTCTGCAACTATATCACCTTATTGTCTTACAAGTGCTGTAAAATTCTTTCAAAAACTGAGATCTTTTAACGCTTTTCTAGGGTTAGCTGCACCCATGGCCACGCCGTTTGTTCATCTCTGTACTATATAGATGGCCCTGGTTCGATTCCCTAACGGGACAAAGCATTTTTATTACTTTGAATTGGTTGGGAAATTTTCAAGGCTTTCCTCGGATTTGTTTGTTTATTTGTTTGTTTGTTTGTTTGTTGTTTGTTTGTTTGAGTAAAGCAAAGCACGTTGACACGATATTTAGTGCAGGAAAAATGCAGAACCGACAGACGGAAACAACGGAGGGATAGACGAGCAGTAACTGCAAGTGGCGCCTTCCAACGTCATGTTTGGGGTTGGTTAGGGTTCTGTCTTTTCTATTGGAGATGTCTAGTGATCTATTAGATGACCTCAACTTTTTGAAAAGGGTGGTACAAATCATAACCATATTATATAACCTTGTACTGGAATTGGTCCTTCTCAGGCCCAGCGAACCTTAACTGTGGGTGGTTGGCGAGTGCTCTGGTGTAGTTTACTTCTTTTTTTCTATGAAACATATATCGTCCTAATCTCCCCTTCTTCCTTTTTTAATGTTTGTTACTCTCTTGTAACACCTCTAATCTTCTGGCGCTAATATGACCTTATGCAGTTGCGAGCGCCGTAAAACCTCTTCTAAAACTTTTTTAAAGGAGGAAAGAAAAGAAGATGAAGAAACGAACCTTAACTGTGGAATCAGTGACAGAGGAATAGAGAGAACGGGGAGTTTATTGAATAACTCTCTACAGAACATTGTGTAACGAAGGAGGAATTGGGGAAAATATCGACAGCTGTAAACAAGTCAAACATTATATGGCTTTCGGCTGAGATTTGTAGACATCTATCCTGTGTTCTTGTTTGTTTGAGTAAAGAGAAACACACTGACACCATAATGACCATTTCGTGCTGGAAAAAAGGTGAAACAGACAAACAGACACTTCAGAGGGATAGTGGCATCCTCCAAATATCTGTTTATTTTGTATGCCAATTTCTTCCAAAAGACAACACTAGTGTCGGTATCAAAGGTGTCCAACAATTGGGGAAAACGTATTTTGTAGGAGCGGAAAGGGAAAAAAGAAACCCAACGAAAACTAAACAAACATCTGCCTTTTCGTGTTTCTTCACTTTTGTTATCCATTGGAATTGGGAACTTCTTTTGACGAGTGGCTGGAGGGTGCCACTAGAAAGTTCTACTTCTGTTCTTTCCCTCTTACTTTTTCTTTCCCTGCGCCAGATGAGCGTTATCGGGCGGATGTGCTTCTTTTTTACTCAAACAAGCAAACATTTTTTTCTTATGCTTTTAGAGCGAACTACACTCACATGATGTGTACAGCTTTGTGCGCTATGCTTAGAAATTGGAAATGGCTTTGGGGGAATCTCGAAACTTGTTTGTCCAGTTTCCTCCTGTCACCATCCACGAGGAGAGTCAGACAAAGACACATGATAAACGGCATTTTGTCCCCGCGCTTCACTTGTGTCTCTAACGTGATAAGTAAATGATCCGTTGCAAGTGACAATAGAAAGATTAGCCCGGAGCGAGAGATCAAATCGATTGACAAAAGCCATCTTAACGTACATATTATTATTGTTGTTATTGTTGCTGTTGTTTTTGTTGATGTTGTTGTTGTTATTATTATAACAATTCAGTTCATATTCGTGTATATTGTAATACAGTCAAGCCTGCTCTATCGGCCTCCTGTCCAAGACAATCACCTGTACAATCGACCTTTTACTGCTTCTCCCCACAATTAGTTTTTTTTTTTTAAAACTATAGTATAATGCCACTGTCCAAGACGTCCACCTGTTTAAGACAAGCACACTTTTCTCCTCCACAACGAGTGGCTGTCTTGGACATTTTCATTTGTGGCAGCTCTTGAAAAGAACCACACATGAAGTTTGGTTGAGTTACCTCCGACTTGGCTTCCATTTTCCTTACTTTGAACGCTTCGGTGAACTCTTCATACCTTGTAGAACCTTGAGATCGCCCCC
>NW_004797605.1:146845-156151 GCF_000002075.1 Aplysia californica
TGGGGGAGGGGGGAGGGAGGAGGGAGGAGGGAGGGGAGGGGGTGTCGCTATAGCTTCGCCAAACCCTCCCACTCTCGCGGTAGGCTGAAGTGAACGTGTTTATATTAATCCACGTCGCTTCGCCTTCAATATTGTGTTTTCGCTTGCGTTGCGGGAATGTGCAGGACAGGACAGTGCTATAGAGCTAGCTAGATAGATGTCTGTCAACACCGGCAGCTTGTGGAGAGTTGTGGAGGGCTCACGTAACACAGACTCTTCAGAAACGGCGGATAATACCATGACCGAGTGAGTGATTATGTATACGTGGTGTTCTTGAAATAAAAAGAAACCTTTCGCTTTTGTTAGGTAAACACGTCTTGTCAACCCAAAAGTAGGTGTGCCACAGAGAACCGATATTGAATTTTATAAAAACTTTAACAGGATCTTAAGTTAGGATCTAGTAGCGGGAAGTCTTGCGTAAGACCCCTTTTCATTTTATAATAATATGATTATTCTTGTTTACAGTTCGTGCTTTGTGCCGTGCGCACCGCCGAAAATACTTTGATTCTGTTCGGCATTTATGTAGCATAGATCTAGATTGACATTTTCTCAACACGTTGGTTAACCCTTTAGCTGTGTAGAAGTAGCCGGACAGTGAGAAGTCAATCGTCATGGCCTATTGAAAATGCTATCTGTCTGTGTGTCTGTGTGGCTGTGTGGCTATCTGTCTGTGTGGCTGTGTGGCTATCTGTCTGTGTGGCTGTGTGGCTATCTGTCTGTGTGGCTGTGTGGCTATCTGTCTGTGTGGCTGTGTGGGGTCACGGGCCATCCTTACGGCACATACGGATTTCCGCCAGGTAAAGATTATGGAGTGGTCTTCGGGCCAACGCTGTGTAGCACAGAGAATTTTTTAAAAGAAGAAAAAAAAAAGAAAACGGATGTAAAAACGGGCTCGCTTAACTTGAACTTGTGAGGACAGAATGAGGAAGACGACAGGAGGTGCAAAGGTAGCTGATACGTCTTCAACAGTTGGTAAAATTCAGCCGTGACTTTTTTTTTTTCGAATGTAAAGAGACTGTTGTCATCTGCTCGTATTGTTTTCTGTTTTATACTGTTTATAGCACAATACATATATGTGCAATGGAGATACAACACACAGTTTAAAAAAAAATCTTAAGTAACTAAATTCTAAAAACGAACAAACTCACCAACCTTTAGTTAACTTTTTTTTTCATTGGTGAATGAAGCATCTTCCATTTTAGAAACCTCTCAATTATTTAATGTGTTGTGGAGGTACTTAATGTGGTTTTTAGCGGTATGCTCGCTCACATTAAAACGTTCCTTGCGGGAATGTAACATTCAACATGGCGGTCGTTACTGTCTTGAAGAAGATCATTGCGACTCACTTTCTGTCCCCGTCCTTTCTCTGCGGGTAAGGGTCCTAAGAAAGGTTTGAGGAGCGAGAGAGACAGGGAGAGGAGGGAAGAGATAGAGAGGGAGGGAGAGAGAGAGAGAGAGAGAGAGAGAGAGAGAGAGAGAGAGAGAGAGAGAGAGAGAGAGAGAGAGAGAGAGGAGGGGGAGGGGGAGGGGGGAGAGGGATGGGGGTTGTGGTGTTCAAGCTGTGCATAGGCAAAGTGCAACTACATTAACCCGTCAGTAGCCACACCCTGTAGGCCGTGGTGTGGAGAGCCGCGGTAAATAGAGTGGATCGACGAGTGCTTTGACAAGCTGCTTCTCTTTGTTGAAAACTTGGGGGATAGGCCCGGGGGACATTATGGAAAGATTTGAAAAGTGTCATTTTGCCCGTTTTCTATTTTGGGAATTTGTCACGGCGAGAGGCTTCAGAAACTGTAGAACGTTTTGCCCACATTGTGTGTGCGGGCGGAGTGTGCAAGACTGCGCGCGGCTCGGTGTTCAAATATCGTTAGATCTAGACTAGATCTCGGTGCTGTAACAACTGCAGGTTGTGAGACGATCTGACGGACGCAGCCCCGTGCTGTATGCGCCAATTACTCGTCGAAGTGTGTAGTGTTATACAGTGACAGTTCTGATGGTTTGACTATTGTGGTCTAATATCATATCGTGCTGACTGGTTTCGTTTCCTTCCATGCAAAAAAATAAATAAAAAATGACGTCACCGGATATTGCCGGGTGAGTTGGAAGGGATCTGTTGTCTATGTGTTTGTGTGCCCAGGTGCAGACTGTCGAGCAAAACCGTTTAGCATTCAACATTCAGCGGGAACTACAGCCAATCAGATACTTCGACGGAAGTACCAACTTGTGCTCTTTTGTCTGATTGGATGTTTTGGTGAACGGTAAAAGCACAGTGGTTATGATTGGTTGTTTGTACATTATGTCTTTACCAACATTGTTAGGAGAAAACATTCTGGAAATGAAAAGAAAAAGTAACAACATCAACACCATCAACAACAACAACTACAACTACAACTACAACTACAACGACGACAACAACAACAACAACCATAACAACAATTAAGACAATTATCAAGTCCACCTATGCCGGCTTGTTAGAAAAGTGCGCATTCAGATAACATTTTCTAAATGCTGTTACAAATTTGTGTCTTCAGTTCTGATGGGATCATGATCGTAAATGTTGAAAGCAGAATAGAACGTGACATGTCGTTAAATTATTATGATTGCTTGCATTGGACTCTATATACAGTGAAGTGTGTATTGCTTGAAAAGAAAACCCCAAACAAAACAACACCAAGTAATGTTGATACCGCCACCACCATCATATTCAACATTAACAACGGC
The DNA here is from genome assembly GCF_000002075.1 of Aplysia californica. Classification (NCBI taxonomy): domain Eukaryota; kingdom Metazoa; phylum Mollusca; class Gastropoda; order Aplysiida; family Aplysiidae; genus Aplysia; species Aplysia californica. Next base: position 149,603 of record NW_004797605.1, read on the forward strand.
ATCATAACCTACGAAAACAACAGCCACTACATTAGCAACGGTATAACAACAGCATAAACAATATGACAGCATCATCATCAACAACAGCAACAACAAGAATAGCAACAGCTACAGCAATAGAAGAAAACAATAACAAGAACAGCAGCAACAACAGATGAGACAAAACAACTCTCATTTGCCAACAGCCTCTATCTGTGATTGTAATGTTGATTCTCTCTCTCTCTCTCTCTCTCTCTCTCTCTCTCTCTCTCTCTCTCTCTCTCGCGGAGGTGGGTGGAGGGCACTACTGGTAGGTCCTATTACTTAACTTTACCTCTGTTTTTTTCTGTCTCTCTGTCTTACTTTTCCCCAGCCCAAAATGATCGTTAGTGTGTCCATGTGCTTCTGTTTACTCAAACAAACAAACAATCAAATCTCTCTGTGGGTGGTTGGCGGGTGCTCTGGTGTGGTTTGCTCTTTCTGTCATCAGACAACTATCGTCTTTATATCTCCTCCTTCTTTTTAATGTTTGTTACTCTCTCGTGACACCTCTAATCTTCGTGAGTGGTTGGCGGATGCTCTGGTGTGGTTTGCTTCTTCATTTCTATCAAACATCTATCGTCCTTATCTCTCTTCCTTCTTTTTTTGTGTTTGTTACTCTCTTGTAATGCCTCTAATTCTAATCTTCGGCACTTATATGACCTTATTATGTTGCAAGTGCCGCAAAACGCTTTCTAAAACTAAACACCTCTAATCTTCGGCACTTATATGACCTGATTGTGCTGCAAGTGCTGTAAAACTCTTACTGAAACAAAAAACAAACTAATCTCTCTCCCGTTCTCTCCCTTCGTCCAGGAACCGCATCGAGAAGATGGAGGCCCAGCTGGCAAGCCTTACCGCCTGGGTCCATTACCAGAAGGCTGACCCCGCCCCCCGGGATGTGACTCCGCCCCCTCGAAGCCTGGGCAGCATCACGTCCACCTCTGACAGCTCGGACACGTTCCCTGCATCGTCTGCCAGCAGTGAGTGGGGGTTCACCCCATTACCCCTTCCTCTAAGCCCCGCCCCCCTTATCCACGCCCCCTGGCTTCCATACTTAATTTAGACGTCCCAGCCTCAATGTTGAAAACGTACCTACTTAACTATTCGGCTGTTATTGGCAAAATGGAGGGCAAACGAGGCTGGGGTATACCCAGAGCAACTTACTTGGAGAGCATAAAGAGATGGGTAATGGGGTAAGATCAGGATAAGGTAGATCTAGCTTTTTCTTAGAGCATCCGAGCAAAAGAATGAACGAAGATCCATCTTTGGGGACAAATATTCTTTTTTTTCCTACTTCTTTCTGTTGCAACTTGCAGTTGCCTTCTTCTGCTCAAAGCAACATTTTTGTTGTGATTATTGGGTCGACTCTCCGGGGAAGCTTTTGCGTAAATTCGAGCGTTTTTTAAATCTCTGTACAACAGTCTTGCTTGAGTTACCAACATGGAACGATTCAGGTTTACAACATGTTAAGACTCGGATTAACAAACTATTGTCTCTGTCGTTTGACCATTTGAGGTACATTTACAAACTGTTGTGAAGTCTCCGATTGGTTTGCATGTGTTCACGAGACAGTTTTATAAAATTTTTGATCACTTTGACCTCTGAACTCTGTGAATCGGGAGAGGCCTCTTGTCCTACTCTGGTTTGGCATGCAGGACTGACTTTGATATGTGATTCCCTTCTGCATGTTCCCGTTACCGTTTTAGGGGTCCCTTTGGAGCAGTTTAGATCGTATCCTACTTTCCCTATTCTTTAAGTATCAAGAATGTTTAGTACAACTTTTTGGATAATTTTGTGAAATTTTTGCCGACAGCTGTGTCAGTGTTTAATGTGGCATTGGCATTGCACTCTTGAAAAAAAAGTGTTCTACGAGTATAATGGTGAAGGAATAACGAACGTCTTGTTCCATGAGCTGTGTGTCTTTGGAAATCTAAACAGCTGAAGGCACCCTTTCTAAAACAACAGCATTTGCTTAGGTCTTTATGCATACAAGTATGCTACACCTAAGGGTACCGATACCTGCTTTATATAATCTCACTACCTTACCTTAGCGCATAGTGATATGTTTATATCATTATAACAGCTTTATACTTGGTGTACAATGATAATATAACACATAATACCACTTTTCAGCTTTCCGAACCAATGATCTCACTGAGGTCATTGGTGCTTTGATTGGCATTCTTTTGCTGTTGCACTTTTTAAAATGTTTATGTCTACCCAGTTGGTAGTTAGTATTTTTCCTCAAGTGTTGACCAGCGCTCGCATGCGCATTGTGTTTTTCTTTAAACTCTGAATGACGTCATTGCCTTGATCGTTTCCTTTACATCCACAGCACAGCCACACTTTCTTAGCCTAGTGACCACTGGTCGAAATATTGTGTGTCTCGTTTAACCTGGTCATGAGGCCTTCCCTTCGTTGTTCTCTTCAATGTTTTCATTTTTCCCCTTTCAGAAGACAAAGGAGAGAATGCTCCTCCTATTTCGGCTCTCGCTACAACTAACCATGTAGTGCCCCAACAAGGTTTAGACATTTTTCTCTGTTGATACCCATGCACCCGCTACGTAACCCCAATGTTTCAGTTGTAGTGGGCTTGCTTGAGTTTGTTTTTTTTTGGTCTATGTTGCTGTTGTTACCAGAACAGGACCCCAATTGTCCATGGTATCTTAGCATTTTGATATTAGCTTGTTGGTGTTTTTTTGGTTGATTTTTTTGTTTTTGTTTTTTGTTTGTTTTCTAATTTGTTTTCTTTTTCTTTTTTTTTGTTAGTTTGGGCACTTACGTCCCCGATGAGTTCCTTTAGAAATACTTAGAATTGGCTATGTGCTGTAAATACTGTTTGAAAAATGGGTGCAAGTTGTCTTTAAGATGGGCAACATTACCTCTAAAGCACGTCTTACTTAAGCAATCACTACAAAAATTAAGTAATTCATATTTTAACTTATATAAATTGTAACATTTTAAACAGTTTTAATTTCTACTGAAGAGATATGTTTAACATTAACCAGGATTCAAAATACGTATTGCAAAATGTATCTATTTCTTGTAGCATACTTAACCGTCATGTTACCGCACTCTATTGGTCTATAAGATGACACCGTGTCCCAGTGTAGTGTATCAATGATGTTGATGTGTTATATATATATTCAAGAGAAAGCTGTTGCAGTAGGTTTTGGTAAATACATACACACCGAGTTGAGGAAGATAAACTAAAGACAACACAATGTGGACGCCGGAATTTAGTGGTTGGTGTTGTTGTTGTTTCATTGTTTCGTCGCTCAACTGGCTGTAAATGTTTATTGTCGTTAAAGTGGTGACCAGATGCGATGCCGACGGCGATAAGCATGAAGAATTAACCAAAACTGCCTCGGCAATGACATACTTTTTGGCGACAGATACTATTTTTGTCTAGATTCTAGTATTCCGATGTAGTATTGATTTTTAATTCTTAAAGTTGCATGATTGTCATTTAAACTTGACCACTTGAGCATTTTACTGAACACATTTATATAATGATTATTGTTTGCTGTTTGGTGTCGCGCTGTCTTGTAGCATGGCCATTATTTGTTGTGCATTTGGCTCTTGCATGACTTCAGATGTCCATTACTTTTTTGCCTGTTCATAGTTGGCATGCGTGCTTGGTTGCGTATGGTGACGTAGCCACATTTCACCCATCAAAAGAATGATTTATCTGTTTTCTGTTTGATGTGCTGGCTGCAGGTAGCCAAGCAAAGCTTCTGTAGGACGTTCCATCCGTGAAGATGGCAAAGAAGTCACGGCTTTATCCACGTTAAGTTACTGTGAATCAATGTGTGCGGTTTTTTTTTCTTCAAGTATGCCATGCGCTTGCGCGAGTGTGTGTGTGTGTGTGTGTGTGTGTGTGTGTGTGTGTGTGTGTGTGTGTGTGTGTGTGTGTGTGTGTGTGTTTGTGTGTTTGTTTGTGTGTTGCGCGCGAGCGCGCGTCTCTGTTTGTTCATGTACGCTATGGGGTCATTTTGTTTTTGTGGAGATAGGGACCGCACAGCAACATAATTTTATCCCCCACCTTCACATTCCTGTGTGCTCTGCTCCAGGTTCTCATTCTCCCTCCCCTTCTGCACCACCACTTCCTTTCCTATTCCAAACCTCCCAACAAATGTCTTGAGGTTCTTCCTGTATAAATGTAGGTCTAGATGTGCGCGCGCGCGCTCGTGTGTGTGTGTGTGTGTGTGTGTGTGTGTGTGTGTGTGTGTGTGTGTGTGTGTGTGTGTGTGTGTGTGTGTGTGTGTGTGTGTGTGTGATCATGCCACGTTTGATTCCTTATTGTCACATCTCCAGCCCCTGCTCTATACATTGTTGCGTTTGATGTTTTCGCTTGTTGAAACATTTCGTTGACACGTTTTGTTGGCACTTCAGCCTATGGCAATTTGATCGTTTCATGTACATGGAGCTCTTTCTTTCCATGGACATTTTAATAATGGAAAACGGATTGCGTGTCATGGAACAATGCATGCACGATGTCCTTGGAGGTTATAATTTGTCGGTGTTCAATCAATTTTATTCTTTTCTGAATTCTATTGCAAGGCTTAAATTATGTCATCTCGCCCTAATCTGAACGTTAGCGCCGTGAACGTTATGTAAATTGTGTTGTTTTAGATGTTCGCGGCAGTGAGAGCTAGATTCCTAAAGCTACAATGAAATGTTTTCTTTATAGAGAAATTGACTAGATCTATATTATTTTTTTATTATGCGATTCACGTTTACCCCACTCCTTTCTACTCTTTTGTATTGTGTCTATACCGTGCAAAGGGTTTCATTTGGTCCCCTTTTTCGTAATGACATTTTATAGGCCTACTACTACTAAGAATATGCCCTCTTTCGTCGCAACAGACAACAGTGTTTGCACTCTGCTGGCGTATATTTGATGTCATGTTGCGACAGACAGGTAAAATTGGGAGAGGTAGACTCAAGTGAAAAGGACTAATTAACTTTGGAATCATTAGAAATGTTTACTGGGGCCCTAGCTCTGCTCTTAATTGAGATATATTACCGCAAATACTTTTTGAAAAAAGATTTAAGAAGGAGTGAGGCAAGGATGTGTTATGTCGCTGACTTCTTGGGAAAAAAATCGTCAAATATATAGAGAAGAAAGCTCAGGCCTGAAAGTGAATGGAGAACATTTTAATAATATCAGACACATCGATGACACAGTTTTAATAGCAGATTCAGAAAAGTGCCTCTACTGCTTTTAGATACTGTTATGAAGGAAAGTGGACGTAAGGGGTTATTTTCAAAGGTAAAGGATGCTGAATGCATTGACAGTGTCTTAAAAAACCCAACAAAAAACAACAACAGTGAATCTTATTTATAATCTCTTTAAGCTAAGGTGGAAACATCAAGCAGGTTCATTAGTTCAAATATCTAGGATATATTATTGCATCTGATGTCAAATGCACCACAGAAATAAAATACGGTATCATCTTCAGGCTAAACCATCTACCCAAGTGTGTGACACGGAACATGAGTCATTTCAAACCCTTGACAATGTTCATTCAGCCAATAACACGTTCGTTTTTACTTTCCTTCTCGATATTCTATGTTTGCTCTAGCCGGGCATCTTGACATTTTAAATGAGAAGCATGCATTATGATGATCACTGAAGGACGTAATTTGTTGACATCCGGGCATCTTGACATTTTAAATGAGAAGCATGCATTATGATGATCACTGAAGGACGTAATTTGTTGACATAACAACGTGACATTATGAACTGATTGTATGTATTTTTTAGGGTGCGGTGGCGTTATGCATGGCGTGGTTTAGGTTAGTCTTTAGGACAAGTTTTACGACTTCAAAGCGTAGGTGGGGACCAGACATAGGAAAAATAAAAGATAAGGGATTGCAAATGGACAGTATTCTTTGTATACTCTGTAAGTCATTACAAAAACGTTCAATGGTAAACTTCAACCCCGACCCTTTTCACCTTTCCCCTTTGACCTCTTATCTTTCATTTTCACCACCTAGACCCCTGTAGTACCCATTGGTGTGTGTGGGTGTGTGAGTTTGTTGTAGATTAGCTTCTCTGGTAACATATTGTGCCCTTTTGGTTGGACTGTGTGATTTCTACGTTTTTTGAACTGACTATAGCATGAGTGCATGTCTACTGATGTCATCTTTATCTACCCCTCTATGTATTCTTACTAAATAGGAAAAAAACCCAACAAACCCCCCCCCCCCCACAAGACAACAAAACAAAAATATCCCCTCCCTCTCCACCCAACAAACCCACAAACCAAACATGGCCTGTAATGTCCTGTTTTCACCTTCCATCAGCTGAACGGATCATATGTTGCTGCTGTTGCTTGTCCTGCACATTAGTGTTGTGAATTGTTCAGGCCTTTTTATCACTAGCATCAAAGGTTTTTCTCCTCTAAAAAAGTAGTTCTTCAACTGCCCTCCCCCCAAAAATGTGTAATAATAGTGAAGTAACAGGCTAACAGCTTTCTGTTCATCTTATCTCTTTTTGCTTTAAAAAAAAAGAGTTTCCCT
>NW_004797605.1:156667-169737 GCF_000002075.1 Aplysia californica
GTCATTCTTGATACGCCAGTCTCAGATACATGTAATAATATGTCCTCTTCTCTCTCTGTGTCTCCTCCCAGGCCTTTCGTCAGACATACCGGACGGCCCCCACCACCTACACACCCACAGGTCGTCAGGGGAAAGCACTCCACTGAGCGCACAGGCAGAAGTGGGTGCCAAACTAGCACAGCTCAAGTCGGACCTGCAGGTGCTCCGAAGGCAGCAACAGCTGAACATGGAAGCTGTGAGGGACGAGCTCTCCAACACTTTCGCCCAGATCAAGGTGGGCTGGGAGGAAAAATTCCCGTTTACCGTACTTCAACTGAACCTGCTCTGACAGTGGGATACTGTTGACTACCTGTCCAAGACAATCACCTGTACAAATAGCCACTTTGCACTTCCATCTTGCGTTTTTCATCTATATATTATTATAATTATACTGTCCAAGACATCCACAGTGGCGTCAGTATCCTTGTAGTTAGGCTACCGGACCGTAATCGTGAGATTGTGGGTTGGGGGGGTTTGAGCCTCAGCTCGGTCCAATGTTGTGTCCTTGGGGAAGGCACTTTACATGAATTTCCTATTTGACTCGGTTCTTTCAGAGATGGACGTTAAACTCGGAGGTCCTGCTTCTTAAATAACCTAGCAAGTGTTGATAGGGGCGTTAAACCAATACCATTTCATCATTTTTCAAGGTTGGCTGGGAGTAAAAATTCCCCTTTTCTTCAATTAAACTGCTCTGACAACAGGATACTATCAACTACCTGTCCCTGAGAATCACCTGTACAAATGGCTACTTTCCACTTCCATCTTGCTTCATATTTATTTTATAATGATACTGTTCAAGACGTCCACCTGTCTAAAAAAAACTCTTTTCTCATCGGCAAAGGGTGACCGTCTTGTAAGACAATTTTGACTTACTTTGAATTTATGATGTATTTTTTTTCTTAAGACTTGCCAAAAAGATGTCAAGCCTGCTTCCTTTGAACTACTTTTTCTTAAAAGTTCTTTCTTTTGGTCTCTTCCAACGTTATGTCTTGTGCCTGTGCCTTGTTTTTCTTACTCCTCACCAGTAGTATATATCTCAAAAACCCCTCCGCCAGCTCACACATCTGTCCTGAAAAAAAAGGGGGAAAAAAAATTAAGCAGTGCTCAAACAAATATTCCTACAATTACAAACATAATTATAATTTTAAAATCTTTCATTCTCTTCGTTTTTGTTTTCTATTCTTCTCTTAATCCCTCCTTCATACCAAATTCTGTTTTCTCAACTGATGCTGACTATATTGTCAGGAGTAACCAAAATATACATAACATCTTCCATAAACTGTATTGTTCTGAACAAGGTATGCATAGTGGGTGGTTGGTGGGTGCTCTGATGTGGTTTGCTTCTTCTTTCCTATCAAAACATCTGTCATCCTTATCTCCCCTCCTTCTTTTTTGTGTTTGTTACTCTCTCGTAACACCTCTAATCTTCGGCACTTATATGACCTTATTGTGTTGCAAGTGCCGTAAATCTCTTACTAAAAAACTCTCTTTTAAAACTCTTACTAAAATTAAAGTATGCACATGTATAATCATGTACTCATTTCTGCATCTTGCCCCATCAGAGCGTCCTGTCCTGTGTGCCGGGGGCAGAGAACCAGGTGAACGTACACAAGAGGGTGGGTGCCCTGCAGGTGAAGACTACTTACCTGAGTGACAAGCAGCAGGTGGACAAGGAGCTCGGGTCAGTTTTCTCAGTCTTTTGTAGGCGGCGGGTGGGTGATGTTGGGTGGCCTGCTCTTTCAAGTTGTCTTTGAGATTTCGTTTTGTCTATATGTGGTAACTTTTTAAGCACAAGGGGGCTGTCCTAAAAAATGCTGTTTTGAGAAAATCGAAGGTAAAGCTTTTGCCCCTTGTTCAGTTTCTTTTAAAGACAAGGAGAGTTTTCTCTGTACCCAAACAAATGTACACACCTGTGAAGCCAAACTTCCCCTATAGGTAGGGCAATGCCTACTTTTGGGGTAGATCAAGATTTCTGGACACACCTGAAATCTGGTTTAGCCCGCTTGTTCTGGAGAAGCCCAAAAAACCCCAACCCAACTGATTCATTGACTTACTATCCAGTTTATGAAACTCAAACTTGTGTAGTATTGCGGCTTCAAAACCGGAAATGGTAGATACCTCATCTTTTGACACAATGTATCTGGTGACACGGTAATCATTTATATCTAAAAAATGACTTTGCAAAAATTGTCGTATAATGGAGTTTTATAATACTAAGCATTTGATGTCTGTTCCTGATGAACTGTAGCCAACATCATGTGGACTCGCTGGGAGCATCAACTCTACAATTACTCACTATCTCAAGGCATGCTTTTGGTGTTTGTCAGACCATCTGCAGTGAGAGGCAAAAATTTATCCCCCACATGACTGGATATATTCACTCCAATTACTCTGTCAGTGTTGTCGTTCATGTACAAGAAATGTAAGTGGTTCCCCCAACTCCAGAAGTCTTCTGTAGGGGCCTGTTCAGTTCCATTGTTGTACCTGGTAGTTGTACATGTAGAATGTTCAGAACTTTTGCCAAATAAATATTTTTATTATCTTCTGTATTCTTTTTATAAAGTGAAGAGAATTGGACTGAAAGCCTGAAGCAAATTGACCAAAATGAGTTTATAGTGCCATAAAACACATACTCGAACAAACAAACAAACAAACAAACGTGAAGAAAAAGTAAGTCTTTTATAATATTAATATTAATACAGTCAAACCTGTTCTAATGGCCACCTTGTATAAGACAATCACCTGTACAAAGAGCTACTTCCAATCCCCCCCCCCCCTCCTCCTCCCACTGCATAAAAAAAATAAATTATAATGACACTGTATAAGACATCCACCTGTCTAAGACAGACAATGGGTGGCCGTCTTAGACAATTTTGACTGTTCATGTTCTTTTAGTTTTAGTTTTAGTAGAGGTTTTACGGCGCTCGCAACTGCATAAGGTCATATGAGCACCAGATTCCTGCTCTTTGTTCCTGTCGTGGCTCAGAAAGTTTTCAAAGTACACTCTGCCCCTCCCTATATTATATTATATCTCTGATGAAACGAGGTTCAATTTCATTGGTTGTTTTGGTTTCTGTCACAGTGACCTTGAGGCGAGTGTTGAAGAACTCCGCACAGATGTCATCTCTCGACAGTGTCGTGTCAATAATGCTGACGTAGAGGGCATGGCTCTGTTGCTGAGCAACATCACCAAAAATCTGGCTGATCTCAAAGGTAAAGTGTGTGTTCTTTTAAGATTAAATACAAAATTATGCATGTACAATCTTTGTGATCCACATTTTATGTATGTTGCATTGCTGAGTCCAAGAGTAAAAGTTTGGCAATGTATGAGTGTTGTCAAGATGCTCATATTTTCTGGGTAATTGGATTTCATGTCACTTGTAGCCTACACCCTGTTTCTTCAATGTCTGTCTGTCCACCCTTTGACTTTTTTCCTGTTGCTATTGGTGTGCATAGGATAGACCTTGTTCAGTAGGTGGTTGGCGGGTGCTCTGGTATATAATTTGCTCCTTTTTTCCTATCAAATGTCTATCGTTGTTATCTCTCCTCCTTTTTTGTGTTTGTTACTCTCTTGTAACGTGGGTGGTTGGTGGGTGCTCTGGTATGGTTTGCTCCTTCTTTCCTATCAAACATCTATCGTCCTGATATCTCCTACTTCTATTCTGTGTTTGTTACTCTCTTGTAACACCTCTGATCTTTGGCACTTATATGACCTTATTGTGTTGCAAGTGCCGTAAAACTCATACTAAAAAACTCTCTTTTAAACACCTCTAATCTTTCCTAATTGTGTTGCAAGTGCTAAAACCAGAAAGGTAAAGTGCAAGATTTATTGGGGTTAATTTTAAAAAAATGTAGTGATGTGCTTCTCTTTACTCCTAACCGGAATGTGACCATCATCATTCCAACATACCAAAACTTCGTTTTAAGTCTTCTCCTTTCAAGAGACTGCACAGATGAATTGAAAGCTTCAAGAACAGAATCTAATTAAATGATATATTGTTTTGTGTAATTTGCTACCTTGATAGACCACATTAATTCGAGGTTGTGGGAGAGGGTGAAAGTTTTTTTTGTCACTCTTATCTTTCTATATTAACTGTCATCTTTGTGTCCCTGTATTTCTCAACATCTCACCCAAGTAAAAAAACCCAAATAGATTAATAGAACGGAGACATATATGTTGAATTGGTTTTCTTCAGCTCGATTTCCGGAGATCCATGAACAGATGAAGGAAGTGATGGACTCGGAGCTAAGACTTGTTGTCTCGGAAGAAAAGTAAGTGACAGATTTGGCGTTCCTTGTATGTGCCTTGTTCTATTTTAGGTAAAAGATGCTATCTTGAAAGTTTCCCATTTTTCTCGAAAAGGGAAGTTTTGCAGAATTTTTTAACTTAATTAATTTTTTTGTTTCCTTTAATGTCTTGAAGCATAGTGAGTTTGCTGCATCCACATTCCCTGAACTAATATTTCTGTATTTCTTACCCAGACAAAAAAAAGGCATCATTATTAACATAATAAAACACTGCTTAGTGTAAGCCTGCCACATACCATTATGAAAAGTGGCATAAAGGGATGGAGTCTTTCACTTAGAGTCGATACATGAAGATAATTTTTAATAGAATTCATTTGAAAACAGATAATCAGAACCTTTGTCTTGCATCATTTTCAGATTCTTGAAGGAAGAACCGAATGAGATTGAGAACTCCCTGAAGAGGTGCAAGAAGCTGACGGGGACGCTCTACACCCTCAAGAGGCTGGCCTCGGTACAAGACCACCGGCCTCCTCAGGTGCCCAACATGGCTGCGGCCCCAGTGCAAGAGGTGCCCGATGCTGACCCAAAGTCGGCCGTACTAGAGAACATCAAAGCCCTGGTTCCGGACCATGACCAGAGAGTGCAGCACATGGAGGTAACTGCATCTAATACATCTATTTATGACTTCCCACTTTTAAACTCATCTCTGAATTTTGGTGTCATTCTCAAGTTTTAGTTTGAAGTTCTCAGTTGACATGATATTATATGGAGATTTGTTTCCTTGGAGGTTCTTTGAACTGAAATGATTGAATTCAGCCTTCTTTGTTTTCTTCTTGTATGAAAACATTTCATTTTCTTCGCAGCATATTTTTCATAAGATTGCTATCAGTCTCTTAATTTAAATTCCTCAAGAAAAGTCACACAATTAGTAAGAAAACTAGAACTGAAAGAAGAACTTGTGAGAACCGTTTTACGTCTCCTTCACCAAGTGAGATTTTGCATCAAGTGAATTTTTTAAATGTAGTGTTAAACTGATGGATTACAATTACAAGTTGTCCATAGGAGAGATATAGTATTTGTCATTATTTATTTATTTTTAAAAAATTTATATTTATTCATAGTGAAGTTTTGCTGAATTTGTGAACTTCTTAATTTATTTTTTTGTTTCCTATAATGTCTTGAAGCATAGTGGGTTTGCTGAATCCACATTCCCTGAACTAATACTTCTGTATTCCTTACCCAGGCTGCCGAAGCAGCGAGAGAACGAAAGAAAAAGATCAGCACCCAGCAGGAAGCTCTGAAGTTTGGCAAAAGTTTGGAAATGGCCTCAAAGAACTTGCGGCCTCCATCAGCGGCAGGTGACAGAATCACCGAGGGAGTGTCTGATGTGCCAGTGTCTCAAGTGACCACCAGTCACCCAAGTGTCTCTAAACCGGCTGTACCGTCCAAGCCATCTTCTCTGACTGCATATTCCAGCTCATCTTCTGCACCGACATATTCCTCTGCAGCATCAACCTCCTCACTGCCCTCCGCATCAACAGCCACAGTCACAACTGCAGCATCAGTCACTACAGCACCGAGTGTAAGCTGCCCGAAACCGTCGTTCACAGCAGCGCTCACGTCGACAGGGAAGACAACGGACAAGCCAACAGCGACCGTTTCTGCTATGACCAGCGCTAACACACCAGCGACTAACACTGTGTCGACCATCGCTGCATCACAGCATGGCCCGTCAGTTGTCAGAGCCGTGTCGTTGCCACTGACAGAGACCACCGGACGTCTCAGCAGCAATGTCCAGTCGGGCACGGGTGCGGTGACACACACAGTCAAAGTGGGCACCGAGACTGGCCACAAGTCAGATATGTCTGTATCAACCTTCCCCACGGTCAGCCCAAGTAGCCCAGTCAAGCCGCCTGTGTTCACAAAGCCTGGAAATCTGGTCAAATCCCCTACCCGGGAGAAGCCGTTGAGTGTTACGTTCTCTGACAAGCCTTCTTCTGAGGGTGTACAGCTGAGGCCAAAGACAGAGGTCAGCAAAAGTGTGGCGTCCACTGTGACCACAGCGGTGGCAGAAGCAGGGCCAACTGCTCGAGTGTCTCCGCCCAATGGGGACGTTCGGGCATCTCAGAAAGAGGTCAACGGGCACCCTGATGATCTGCCCACTGTGGAGAAAGTGGACTTGGCCACACAGAAACAGGCTGCTCGCTCAGCTTTCTTCAGCTCCATGAACACTCCGCCTACTTCCCCCGACATGCACTCCCCTAACCGTAACTCCGCCCTACTAGACCCAAGCCCTGTGGTTCGTCCAGGCCCCGTTGCCACCGTCAATGCAGGGGGCGTGGTGGGCAAAGTGACCCCTGGTCCCACTATCAATCTGGTTCTGTCTGGCACCGCAAGCCCCAAGTCCCCCACCAACCCTGGTTCTTTTTCCATTAGTCCCCCAAAAGACCTGGCCTCCCCACCTCCCCCCAACTCCAATACAACTACGATAACATCATCCAGCAAGACAGTTACATCCCCTCTCAGCTCGCCGTCACGGAGCAGCATCCCAATGTTAGTTGCAGACAAATCTGATGATCCACCCCCTCCCCCTCCTCCTCTGTCCTCTACCGAGTTGCTGTCAGTGGATACTTCAGCAGCAGGTGAAGTCACCATGAGACACAAAAAAGTTCCTCCTCCTCCACCCCCCAGGAAGGGTAGTCGTCCGACTTCGGCGAATCTATCCCCAGTCAATGGTGGGCTCAGTTCTACTGTCCTGAGGCCGCAATCAGAGGAGACGCCACCTCGGTTTGTTGGGGGAGTCCTCGGTCAACACAGACTCTCTGGGGGTCCTCTTTCCTCCACACCAAAACCCATCCCTCAGCAAAACCCACTCTCCAAGTTTGAGAAAGACATTGCCACTGGACTGTACGCCAACTTGAACCGACCAGATTTGCAGAATCAGAAAAGCTCTCCGCAGCATATGCTATCTGAAGCTAAGGCTCCGGCCATCCAGGCTCAAAGTGACAGTAAAAGAGACAGCACTCTCTCAAGGAACTCTCGTGGCTCGATTCGTAACTCAAAAGTGGGAATTGATGAGTACCCGATGCCTCCCCCTCCCCACATGACCATGGCCCTGGACCGGGAGGAACGTGGCAGCAGCAGCGAGAGCACCAGCAGCAGCTCTGGCACAAGTATGGGCTCCCAGCAGTCCGTGGTCAGTGTGGTACGTTCAGCATCCAATGCACAGGCACCGGCCAACAAGCCAAAGCCAGAACCCCCTCGCAGACACAGCAGTCTGTTAGCTAAGTTCACTGGCTCGCGAGACTCCAAGAGCAGCATCAACAATGGGAAGGCCAATGTTAATGGAGTCGATTTGTAATATGCACTGTACATAGTAATCTTTCACTTTGAGCATAACCAAGGATTATTTCTATTTTAAAGAAATTCTTAAAGGTTTTGGTGTATGTGACGAAAGACATTTGATTCATGTTTGTGTCCAAAGACTGTCACTTTTTAGAGAGTAATTCAAAACAAAAAGGTCATCTATTTCTTCTGCTGTGTGACTCGCTTCAAAGGATAAAGTCAAGTGAAAAGATCTCCTGCTTCACAATTTATGCATGTTGATGCTCCCAGCAGCTTACATTTGTTATTTTTAAAGCTCATAGTGTTTTATTAGTTCCAGTGTGTCTCGGTTTCATTTTTAGCCTTATTCATAATGACTGCTTAGTGTAAGACTCCTTCATACGCAACTTTTCGAAATGGGATATGGTGGAGTCTTACAGCACACTAAGCAGTTGCTAAGAAGCGATACGTTTTTGTTTCGATCTGGAAAGCGCATCTTTCTTGTCCTGGCAGTTTGTAGTGAATGAGCTAAGAGTTCATATACATACTTGAAAACACTGACTTGCTCATCTGTCTCTCTCAGCAGCCATGAAGTGAGATAAAACTCCACTGCGGGGAAGGCAGTTGTTTCTTAGTGCAATTTCTGAAGGTTGTGAGGAGACTGACCTATTACAAAGCAGTTTGTATATTTTTGTACAATAATGATGACTTGTTGTCCATTGATTCTACGACTTAAAATAGATAATATTTTGTAGATGTTTCACATTGATTTTTATTGCGTCTAAATCTGAATTGTAATGCCTGCAGTCCTTAAAGTGAATGATGAACATGAAAGTTTCATGTAGGTGTTCCAGTTTTGAGACAGGAGGGTTCTCTTTGCCTTTGTGTGGGCTACATTTGGCAATAGACAAGCAAGTCACACAGTTGCCCAAAGTGTCTGTCATGTGTTCGACTCGCGTGCCTCGGGCACTGTGTTGCATCATGCTGGGGGTCAAGTTGTTTCTGCTCTCTGCCGGAGTCAGATTAATGGCATATATATATATATATATCAATCACAGCAAAGGTAAAGTGAACTGTTTTGTTCCCAACTCTCTGCATCACTCTGTCACAGGGGAACTCCTCCCAAACACTTCACCTTCTTCATCTTCTGGAGCTCTTTGTCATTTGGAAGACACCAGTAGAGACAGCCTTAAGACAACGTGCCTGTTAATTCATCCTCACCAAACATTACCCTTGCCAGTCATTTTTTATCACAACTCACATCATCTAATACTAATATCACCTCATTTGGTTTTCAAAATTCAACCTTAAAAAAATATTAATAATAAGAGTTCTGTTTGATAGCTAATCTTCAGTCTAATTTATTAACTGAAATAGTTGGAAGAAAATTTTGTGTCTAATTTATTAACTGAAATTGTTGAGAGAAGGCTATTTTGTAGCTAAGTTGCACATCAGGCTCCACTGACTGAAAGGAGTGGTTTGACCTTGACATACTTTAAAGAGGTAATGTTGTCTTGTTTGTTGCTGATGTCTCTCTTCCAGATCAGCATATGTTTGAACTTTTTTATTGGTCTGTATAATATATCTTTGTCAGGTTTTGTGAAACATTTCCTTGATAAATTGACGCCTCCCACTTCTTTCATTTATCTTGATAAGTGGATAAAATTTAAAGTAGATTTTACTAAGAATAATTGACACAAGTTTTTCCTTTTTCCCGTCAAGACTTGTTGCTGATTAGAACAGTCTCAAGGTTTGATCATTGACTATCCACCTGGGCTACAATAGGCTATACTAGTCTCATTCACTACTGCCATCAACATGTGTCCCATCTCATCCTGTTCTCATTTCTTGTTGAAAACATTGCTGTGCATTTCTCCCCTTCAAATTTGTTTAAAAAACTTTATTGATGCAGTGTAAAAAAAAATAGAACTGAATCAACGATTTCTAATGTTGGAAAAGAACATCGGCCGCTTTCTCATGGCAGCTTCTGCTTGTAGGATTTATAATATCTGTTGTTATATATTTGTGACTTTATGAAGTTTTCAGTAGTAATTTCAGCAAATCGTGGCTGGCTGAGCATTTCTCATTGGTCATGAAGACATTGTGGTCTAATTTAAGGATCCAGAGTCTGCAGTGACTGCTGTCTCAAAGCGATTGTTTGATATGTCCATACATAATGTAATGAACTCTTGGCTGTGTTGCAGGTGAGATACTGCTTGTGCGTATTTATTCCTTGCTTTGTATTCATTGTGAAAATTCATTTAATTAATGGAGTCTTCTACATTTGATTTTTAACTTGAGCAATTTTTATTTTCTAAAGCTTTTCAGCTGCCGGTATTCTTAGTGATTCAGGACTAAAGAACTGTTTCTCGCAGTTTGAAGGACTGGAATCAAGTTTGCACCTTTAGTACTACGCAGTATCTGTGATTGCTTCTCTGTGTGTTCCTTAAGTAGGGCCTGTCTGTAGATGTGATGTGAGTCAACTCCTTGTCAGCAAAAACTCTGAAATACTTATCCCTATATGGAAACAGATGTACATGTAAATGTTGTAATGTTTAGTTTTACCAATTGATCTGCCCTCATTTCATTGTCCTTTTTTTTTGTTGTTTTGTCATTCATTTTATTTCAGCTAACTCCTCCGAGCTTGCCTTCAGAAAGTTGAATTACATTTGGCTTTATCCTTGCTCCCTTGTACATACATATCTCCGATTGCTGTCAGTTGTATGTGGACGTCTGAAACAAATTTCCTGCCTTAAACAAGCAGCTAATAAATTTTTCTGGAGAAATTTCTAGTTTGGAAGCATGTGTTGTAGCCTACTATTTTTGGTTTAAAAAAGTGATTGTAGTGGGTGTGAACTGTACCTATTTGAGCAAAGAGTAGTAAATTTGCCAAATCAGGAGAAACCTGACTCAAGGAGGAACATCTCAATCCCTTGTACAAAGATATATAATGGTGAGCTGAACTCGGAAATGACATTCTGAATCTTCGGTAGGCAAATAAAATGTTAAGCTTGATCTTCAAGCCCCATGCACCTATGATTTTATGCTTTGGTTGAAAAAGTTACAGTGCAATTAGACGAGCCAGTTGGCTCCCAACTCCTTCATCACACAGGTGTACAGCGACAAACTATTTTGCTATGAATGAGGTGGAGGCTCTCTCTCTCTGACTGATCATCAATCTAAGATCTTTTACTAAGTACATGTATGTCTTTCTAGATGCAATGTAGTTTTTTTTCTTGCTCTGTATCCTCGGTTTCCCAAAACTTGGTGACCAGGGTCTGTGGTGTAGTGGTGCACTTCACTGTTCCATGCAGGGGACCCAAGTTTGATTCCCGAGTGGGGAGAAAACTGAGTATCTCTGTGTTTCTGCTGGGATGTATTTGCCCGACAGGCAGGATCAGAGCCTGCCTCGTAAATGATATGAACTGTGTCGATGGGGGAGTAAATTACACTTACATTCTATGATTGAGCCAGCTTTGGGGGTGGTGTCAATGGCATTAACAGTCCCTGGGCCTCCCAATCCTGGTGTGGATGGGTGCGCTCACACCAAAGGGGTCGTGCCCTCTGCATATCATAGAAACTTGAGTTCATCATTACCAAAAGCCTCATTGCTCAAGGTCTGAGAAGTCTGAAAGTTGAGTCTTGAAGGGGACCAGGTTCCCACTTGGACGGATGACCATATTTTGTTTTAGTGAGTTTTACGGTATTTGCAACACAATTGGGTCTTTAAGTACCGTAATCATTTTATGGCACTTGCAACACAATTAGGTCATAGGAGCTGAAGATTAGTAGAGATGTTACAAGAGAGTACCAAACATAAAAAAGGAGGAGAGATAAGGCCAACAGATAGTTGACAGGAAAGTAGTAGCAAACCACACCAGAGCACCTGCCAACCACCTATGTAGAAGATCTGGTTTGTCACAAAACCGAAACCGTAACAAAAAACAAAAAAAAGGAGGAGAGATAGCAATGACAGATGTTTCATAGGACAGAAGGAGCAAACCACACCACAGCACCCACCAACCACCCATGATCTGTCAGAAGTCTGAACCTATCTATAAGATTTTTTTTGTTTTTTAGTAAGGTTTTACAGTACTCGCAACAGCATAAGGTCATATGAGCGCAAAGGGGTGGATGTCAACACAAAAGTCCAAACGGGGGAATCAAGCTTATTCTGCTCACCTCTCTAGCCTCAACAGCACTTACTACTTAGTCTGCTTCGACTATCAAGGCACCCCGGAAATAGCATTTCACAAGAGAGTGACAAACCTACAAAAGAAGAAGAGGAAAAATAAGGATGAGAAAAGAAAAGTGCACCACCAAACACAAAAATGGAAACAAAGAACACAATACACATGACGCGGACTAAAGTAGTAAATGTGGACTTAAGTAGTAAATACAATGAAGTCTGCAGACCTGGAGCACCATGACAAACAAACGTGTATTGTTAGCTATAGCCATAAGTTTTCCTTCATAAGTTCAGTGGAAACAAAAAAACATAAATCCCATGAAATACAAGATTAGTGTTACAAGATCTACAGTCTAGTCATCCTCTTTCTTTCTTTCTTTCTCCATTGTTGCACCATTCTCGCTCTTGTACAAAACACAGCAAAACCTTGCATGAATAATCTGGATTATTTTACAGCAAAAAGTCAACAAGTGATTTCATGACATGAGAGCATACATTCCATCCAACCCTCACAACAAAATGTTCAGAAGTATACAGGAAGGAGAGCTCCAACCTAAAAATGGCATTAATAATATTATAGAGAAGGAAAAAAATGAACAGGTCAAAGAAAGAAAAATATGCTGGGTACTTTTGTGCACAACAGTCCAAGACTTCATATTCGACCTTTTCAAGAATATGTCGCCTTGTTCTAGTCGAGAAACCACGGCTGCTTCTCATTTAAAGAAAGATACATGAAGCATATTAGAAGATTGTCGGTGTAAGATTAAAAACCACCAATCCGCAATGTCCGCTCTGACACAAACGGGTGGCTTGTGACCTAAACTGACAACAAAAAGAACAATGCAAGGAAGTGGAACAAAACCAGTAACGCATTAACACAAATAGAATCTAAAAAATTGGTAAGACTTGAACCAGAAATCGTCTTGGTCAGAGATGTTGGTTATAGAGACCTCTGGCCCAGTGAGAAGTGCCATGAGGGCGATATGAGCATGGACAACCATCGAGTTGAGCAGACCTGTATTTGTGCAGTGACAATTACATCAGTTGCTCCCATCTGCCTGAGTAGTCTAACTGGCTAGAAGAAGTGGGGGTAAAAAAATACAAGATTTGAGTTTTTCAAGAGTCAAATGAGAGACTCCTCAAGGGCCAAGGTAGAGAGGCACCCCTCCCTCCCTCCCCCACTTCTGAAAGAAAAGGCCCCGATACTGTAGAATGCGTGAGACTCCTTAGTCTCAACCTCTACCTTCCGTGACAAACACGCTACTACTGG
>NW_004797605.1:169837-186627 GCF_000002075.1 Aplysia californica
ACCGCACTATCATACGTCTGTGTGACACAATTGTAGAACAGACCAAAAAGTTCTGTCCAGATGGTGGCACATTTTCCAAACCTGTACAAAAAGGACCAAGCACATGCTATCCGAGATGAGCAAAGAATATATCTTAACCTTCTGCGTCCTTAGCACATGATATTCTATATAATATTCATATATTCTTAAAAGCAGACTGACAAAATAAAATTTGGGACTTGAAAGTGAAAGTCCACAAAATGCCCATAACTGATCACTTTTTAGTTTGGTCAGAGCAAAGGCTCCAATCACTAGAGCTCAGCTATAAAATGACCCCTGCTATTTCAGAGAAACAGAATTCAAATTTGGGAGAAAACTCGTCTCTACCAGAAGTGACCGAGTGAGGAGGGGAGAGGGGAGACTTATTACATTCACTACTTTCAGTGGGCCTCATATAATAGGACTGGCCACAAACAAATCAAGGTGAAAATACAGTTACAGAAATGTCCCTGAATACTCCAAACAACCAGGGCAAGTATTAACACTGTCCTTTTTTCACATACATACAGAAACAATGCACACACACACACTTGGGTGCACAAAAATGAGTGCGCCCACACACAGCAGCCTGCAGCTACCCCACCACACAGAAGTCATTTCAGACACCTGACAAGGTCCTCACATGACCAAAATGGGCTGATAGCAATGTAAAATACGAAGTCAAACCAACAAGGGAGAAATGACAGACTCTAACTGACAAGCCAAGCCCTCACTGGCCGTTTAATTCCTCATGACGAAGCTGAACTACTGTGGAGCCCTCTGACAAACAGCTCCCAAAGACCAGACTGATGCTAACCCTTTATCAACAAACAATAATTTGTCATTAACATTAGTAAATTCAAGCAAAATACTAAGACTGTAATTAGGAGATTACACTACTTGTGCATAAGCACAATATCCTACTGGCATGAAAAAGTCATAAAAAAATGCTACCCCTTTGCCAGAGAGATTGTGATGTACCAATGGCACCTGGAACCACATTCCCGAAAGGGGGGGGAAGAGGGGGCACACCACCTGCCATAGAGATGGTAGATTATTTCTACTCAACCCACTTCAGTGAAAGAGTTGTCTTAATCTTCTTGCAAGAGTTGTTTGTAGGAGGACTCCACAGTACTGTGCTTGTAAAAGCTGAGATGAAGCAGCTGCCACCAAGAACGACTCCAACTACTACTTGCTCGAGCCAGAAAAAGCCCAGACGTGTCGTGTCGTTTCAACAAAATACTATTGAGGTAGGTGATGCTGGGCAGTCTAGCACGAATAGACAACACAATCCTCAGACATCTGCTAAAGACATTACAAATTTCCCCAACAACTCCCTCAACAAATTTGACAAACTTTTCCCACTTTTACACAATTTATAAAGGAACCTCTCATAAGGCACAAACACACGCATACTACTATTTGCAGTATGTGATATTACTTTTTCTTCTCCTGCTATTCTGGGCACCGCCTAACCCCCTCCCCCCAATCAATATAATAATATACTTCTTAACCCAGCAAAAAGAGAGAAAAACATTTTCAGAGGAATCAGACTGATAACTAATCTTTCCATCTGATGTGAGGACCACCAAAATCAGTCTTCTTGTATAGAAATTTGATCAGAAAGAAGCTCACTTGAACTTGAATGTATTATAAAGAATCTTCATTGTGGAGTCTTTTAGTTAGATGATGAATTATCTCTTTTATGCTTTCCTTTCTTTTTCACTTTTTATTCATTTCCATCGACTTCAACAACATGTGATCATTGTGTTGACTCTTCAACTTCATGTTCCATTCATCCAAACTGATCTTCCCCCAGGTTTTCCTTGGACTTTTCTTCTTTCCTTTGTGTTTTCTACTTTGCAAAGACATTTGCTCGATGTCAATGTAAGAATCACACTGATCACAAAGGCTCGAGACGCCTTGAGAGATTTGGCATTTCTGCATTTCTCAGGGTGAAACGTTTCGTCTCTCCTCAGTTCATCATTACCAAAAGTCTCCTTGCTTTCAACTTAACAATTTTCATCTTTTACATTTCTTTTTTTCTTCTTTTTTTCTCAGAGTTCTGAATTTTGTCATCTCTGCTTGCTCCTGTTTCTTGACAGCAAGAACCCCAGGTGCACTACAATCTGAAGTGAAAACTTGTAACTAAAATAGTCTTTTTGTTCTGTACCAGTCCCAGAGCTTAGTTGCCATAAAGTCAACAGTAGAGCAGTGTCCTCATTGTTGTGTAACTAAACTATACATACTGCCAGGAGGTGCCCACAGAACCACCCTTTTCCCAGTATCTACTTCTGGAGACAGACAGGAAACAAGGCAGTGACTAGCATCTCAGCTTTCATTGTGCGTAAGCTCTTGGTAATGCTTTTTTCAAACTGCTTAGTGTAAGACTTTACCAATACGCCTTTCTGAAAAGTGACATAAATGACAAAGCCTTAGCCTGAGCAGTTGACCTGATACATCACCCATTTTCAATACAAACAAGAGTGTTCTGGGGCAAAACAGCATTCAAAAGCACAGACAGCCCACCAGCAACATCAACCCAAGTGAAATCAGCCTGTCAAAGAGTGTGAAGTCATTTCATAGAGCAGTCTAAAGTCATTTGATAAAGCAGTCTAGAAACTTTTTACAGCAAAAGAGCATCATGGAATGGGACATATGGTTATCAACAGCAGGCAACATTTCTCATTCTTCCTATCCCATCATAATATATATATATATATATGCATATATACTTGAACTACAGGTCTCCTCAACAGCTGTGCCTTCCGCACACTCACTCTCTCACATACACAACAGCACATGAGATCTGCCACCACCTAAATACAATCTGGTTCCAACACAAGTTTATGCACTGTACAAAGTCGATAATAAATGTAACAAACTAGTTTATATTCTATGATCAGTTGGAGCTATATATCTGCTCGTGAGTACAAGGAGGAGGGGAATTTTGGCACTGCGTATCAATGTGTTGAGAGACCCACAGAGAGGAACTCTTTTTCTCCCTCCTCTCAACAAGCATAACTATGTCCAGACATTTAGAAATCACACAGGCCTTGCATTAACCGCACTCAGGTCAAATACAGACTACACACAAATCCATAAGGGATGACACTGTTTCTCAACATTCCTGTTGAGTCCATAGACAGATCAGACAAAAGATCAAACAAGCTTTCTATGACTATCGAAAGTCATTCAGCTTTTTTCATCTTTTTTGTTCATGGACCATCCAAAAACAAAGTGGAAACTTTATATTTAGACCGGCTTCCAAAAATACCAGCACTAACTGAATCAAGAGAAAAAAGGGGGTTTTTTTTGTGTTTTTTTTTTTTCTTTTCTAAAAATAGGTAACTTACAAGTATCAAGGAACTTGAAATTGCGTCACCCACAAACTTGGCTTTACTTATTAGACCAACACATGTAGTAACAACAGCTGATTGTTTCCTGTGCCCTTCCCTCTCTTTAACAAATTATGCTTTGCCAAGTCAGCAACTAGTCACCTTGGACAGCTCTTGGGAAAAGAAACAAAGAGAGAGGTAGGTAGGAGGGAAAAACAAAAGAAATCAAAGTAAATCAAAGTATCAAGTCCATATCCATTAGAGTACAATTTCATCATCAGCCAATTTTTAAAAAATGCAATGTCTCCCAGTTCCTTACACAAATAAGATTTAAAATGTAGAATGAATTTATGTTAAGATGTTTTCAAAAGCCAAGCAAAGTCCAGGGACAGAAGAGAGCCAATAACATTCGTGTTAAGTCCAGAAGACATCAGCTGCCCTCTGCTAAGACAAGCCACCATGATCCAGCTCAATAAGCCTCAACCAGAAAAGACAGGCTGGCAACAGACTGTATAGACATGAATGCAATAAATGCAAAGACTCAGGATTACAGATTCTCTTTTGTTTTTTTCCTCACCATCTGCTCTCTCAAAAAAAGACAAACTGTACACTGCAGTTGCAGCAAAATCACACACACATACACACCTACAGACACAAGCAGGAAACAAATACAAAATTCAAACATTTGTCCAGTGAGCAAACTTCCGCCTCTATCCAGACAATTTAAAGAGTGATATCACTACTTTTACTTTTGCATTTATTAAGAAGCATGTATTGCCTTTCATACACACATATATTTGCATATCAAAAGTGAACTACACGTCCGTCTCATCACTTTAGCAAAACAGATACAGGAAGTGCACACAATGCGGATTATTGAAGTCATGCCGACATGTCATTCAATACACTGAAATTCACTGAAAACTGCTAGTTCTCTTAATGATTTTGATATACAAGGCAGCATCATTCTTCGAAAATTCGCATTGTCCGCTCACCCAATTACAGTAATTTCATCTCATCTCTTGTGGGGTCTCTCTACACATGACCCCAACCACCCCTGAACCCTAACCGTTTCTCTTTAGTCAGGGTCACGAGTTACAAATTTAAAAAAAAAAAAAAAGAAATCATTAAGGAGCCATTTTCCCTCTTTCGGGTACAAATTTGCCACAGACAAAACAGGGTGGGCAACCAAGTAGTCTTAACATTTGTTAATCACCAATCCCAGCATGCCTTAAATGAGATTATGACGTCGACAAATTTGTCAAGACATCCACACAATCAGCAGAATGCAGAGGCAGTCTGAGGGGAATATTTCCTGTGCGAATACCTGCATGTACAAACTGAGTTTCTCCTTTGTGTAGAAGCAAACAGTTCATAGCACACAGGCTGCTTGCTTGCCTGTTGATAGCCATCCCAGACAACTGTTCCGTCATACGCGCACATCTGCACACCTTAACCAAATTCTCAAGTCCACTCTGTCAGCAGCCAGCAGCCAAACATGAGATCACAACCCCGTCATCTAAACCAATACATTAACCAGGATGTCTCCTACACTCCCAGCCCCACAAAAAAGTGTGTACACAGAAGAAATTATCTCCAACCACCAGCCAACGTCCTGGAGATGAGATCACAAAAATGACCGTCCAGCGAGCCCTTGTTTTCCTCGCTGTGTATTTGTTAAAATCTCCTTTCAGCCCTCCAACATCCATCTACAACTCTTTCACATAACTTCAATACAGCGCGGACTAGAAATCCCTAGTAATCCAGTCCTGCCTCTCCAGCTTGTGCTCCCCAAAGTTTAAACACCATCATCACAGCCAGCATTGTGTAGAACATCAGGAGGAAAGCGGGGGTCCTTCAGCTGCACTCTGAGCCATGGCCTCCTCCTCCTCCGGGCTCTTCGTCACCTCGGCTAGCGTTAGAAAAAACAGAGAGAGCAAAAAGTTAGGACATACTATTTGATACTTGAAAACATCAATGAACGGAGAAAGCAAAATTTAAGAAATATTTGATCCTTGAAAATATAGAAGAATATAGAAAGCAAAAGTTACGACATAATATTTGATCCTTGAAGACACAGAAAAGCAAAAAAAGCAAAATTTATTAACATTCTTTGACCCTTTTTCATTACAGAAAAAATAGGAGAACAACAAAATTTAAAATTACCACATATCAGATCCTTCAAAACAGAGAGGATAACAGAGAAAGCAAAAGTTACGACAAATATCCAATCCTACTTTTTCATACAAATTTAGCCAGGAGAACAGACAAAGCGAGTTACAATGTATTTTATCCTTCATTATACAAAAAGAAGAAGAGAACAGAGACATGAAAACAAGAACTTGATAAATAAGAATTTCAAAAGGCCTGCAATTCACATTCTTATTGGAAGACATCCTTGTCTGAGCATAAAAAAATAACCACGGGAAATTTAAAAAAGTTTTGGGGAGTGGAAACAGATGACAATTCAATTGAATAGCAAGTCTAAACAATAAAAAAAAGTGTGCAAACCCAAAACATGACCGTAATTAACACATTATTGAGAAAAGGGAAACTGACCAACAGAAAGAACACACAGTGCACACAAGAAGTTAATAATGAGCTATCAATGATATATTGAAAATATTTTGAGGTAATAGAAAAAAATTAAACCTTCAGAAAAGGTACACATAAGTCTGCCCTCTCATTCCCCATAAATAGATGTGAACTGAGGCATTTTATGTTTGTATACTTCACAAAGCTAAGCGTTCTTTTAAATTTTTTTTCAAGAATAAAGAGAGACTAGTTGAAAAAGAAAATTTGATATCACTGTAAGTCATGCAAGAAGAAACAATGGGGATTACCAGACCGTTGTGTAAGACAACTTCAAACAGTGATTTACATATACAGGAAAAGCGATAAAAAAGATTAAGTTTTGCCCAACTCGGACTAAACTGGTGGCCAGAAAACTTAAGTAAAGAAAAAGATTCGCAGAAAAAACATTCACAGAAAAGCTTGCAAACCGATTGACTACTTAATGTAAGACTCAACCATACGCCATTTTAAAAAGTGACGTATGACGACGAAGTCAAGATGAAAATGTATATCACCACAAAGGACGTACAACTAAATGTCAAAAGATCTTTTAAAAAGAGAGACAAAGACTCGACTCACTCATTGGCCGCACGATGATATAGTTGAGCAGGTCAGACAAGGAAACAATTCCCTTGACTCCATCGTTCTCGTCAGTGACCACCAATCGGTGAACCTGGACACACAACAGGTACAAATTGAGGTTATGTCTTAATTTATTTATTTTAATAAAATTAATGTAGGTGTTTTTTAGTTTTAGTAGAGGTTTTACAGCACTCGCAACTGCATAAGGTCATATGAGTGACAGAAGATTAGAGGTGTTACAAGAGAGAAACAAACATAAAAAAGAAGAAGGGGAGATAAGGACGATAGATGTTTCATAGGAAAGAAGAAGCAAACCACACCAGAGCACCCGCCAACACCCACGTAGGTGTTTTTACGCCCCATTCGATAATTTAGATCATTTAGGCGGGGGCGGGCTTCTGGCCATGCTTCGCCAACGGCAACCCGAGCAGAGAGGGACATAACATTCCAACAGAGAGGCCGAGATACTCTATAGAAATTTCCTCCCCCACTCAGGAATTGAACTTTAATATCTTGCGTGCAAAAGCGAAATGCTTAACTGCAACACCACTGATGCTGGTCAACTCAAGATTAGTGATAGCTGAATCAAGATTTACAAAAAAAAAAGAGTTTAAAAAAAAAGTATGTAATATTATACGTCAACGTGGACACGATTTTAATGATGACCTTGCCTGTCTGCACCAGTCTAGGCTGGGTGAGATGCATCATCCTAACAGACAGATGGTGATACTCGCTTTTCAAAAAAACTTTCACCATGCGGGAATGTTCTTGTTATCGATCCAGTCACCATGTGGGAATCAAACACATAACTTCTGCCTACAACAGTGAAGGACCTAACCATTCATCCGCAGACACCAGTAACCAATGTCTCATAGCTCACTGTCAAGTTCACCTACCATAACACACCCACAATTCATTCTAAATTTTCTGTGAATAACAATCTTTACTCAAGCTGCTAAGCACTCGACAACCACCAACTAACATAGATTAGTGCTTTTAACTCCCCAATCTTCAGAATACTTAACAACTAAAATCACAAAAATTAAAAGCAAAATGAATCAATTCATAATAATGTGGGAAAAAAAATCAAACTATGTCCATTTCTTTCTCCGTACTTTTCAAAGTGCAGTGCCAAACTTGATAACACGACAACATTTTTTGAGCGAAACAATTATTTCAGAAGTGAGAACATCATTATGGTCTTAGCGTTTACAGGGGACTTCACATTCATATTATTCAGGCTAATATCATGGCATTCTGGGCCAAACAATATAAAAGCCACATAGCTGATGTGGATACAGAAAAGGAGTCTAAATAGAGGACATGGGGCAGAACACCTGCAAACCACCCACATTTAAACTTTAAATTTAAAGAAATGTAATTGACACCTGTGATCAGACCCACATTCATCACTAAATTTTCGCTTTTGCTCAATACTCAGGAAGACATCTCAGCTGGTCATTGAGCACATTCAGGAAAAGAATTATCTCCCTTCAATTGCTACAAGCACAGACTCCTGCTTTATGATTACAGAGAAAACTTATTACGAGTTCAACCACTGAATTACTCCTTGCATTTTGCAACAGCGGTAAGTACTTTTGGGCTTGACTGCAGAGGCTTTGACAGCTATGACTAGTTCATTTTGGTTTGTCCATTGTTCAAGCAGGATAAAAACAAATCACACTGTGTAATATTCTCAGTTCTAGAAATAGGGCGACTAACAGAATCTAAATACCTGTTAATGAATGATTTTTTTTATAACTGAGGTTCTGACACCCTTTCTGTTGACCCATAGTGTGTTCAAAAAAAAGGGGGAGTTTACAGCATACACCTAAAACATTGACAAAGTTTCACTATTAACTATATTCACCATCACTACACTTTATGTTTCTGAAGTTAATCCTATCCAATCAACAGCAACATAAAGATAATACTCTCAACAGATAAGGGGGAAAAAAGGGAACGATGGCAAAACAAAGTAACACTGAATCCTACAGACATAATGTATAGCCGGTCACAGGAAATCATGAAACCTTGCTGAGCGGATGGTCGGCAGGTTTTCTGGTGTGGTTTGCTTCTTCTTTTCTATAATACATCTATCGTCCTTATCTCTCCTTCGTATTTTTGAAAATGTTACTTTCAAGTGACAGGTCTAATCTTCGGCTCTTACAAGACCTTGCTGTGTTGCAAGTACCACAAAACTCTTGCTAAAATTTTGGAAAACCCTTGCTGGACTCACCTCAGCTTTTACAATTTTCTCCATGACCATCTGCAGTGTGTCAGTGGGCCGACACTTGGCTACCACATCGGCCTGCTGGGAGACAAACGAAGACACCGTGAATAAATCATTTCATCACCTCAGCAACAATTGTTATATCTGTTTTTTTCCTCCCACATTATACAGAGAACAACTTATGCACAATGATGCACAAAAGATCAAGTCAGATGAAAGACAGAAATTGAGAAAAGACAGGAGTATTCATTAAAAAAAGAAAGACTTAACAGCAACATTATTTCATCCGTCAATTTTCCTCAGCTATTGTTTCCAACAGAAAGCCACATAACACTATGGGTAACATCAATTCACCAAGACTGGCCCAAAATCCATGACTGAACCACATAGTATATAATGTATAATGTGCCAAAGGGAATGGTGAATATTTGCTTTGCTTTTGCACATGTCTGATATTTTATTCTAGTATCAAAAGCCAGAATATGAAGAATTCATTTTTTTTGGGTCTTATTCAAATAGAGCACGTACACCGAATAGACATCCCAAAACAAAATCAATATGGTTTTAGAGAAAAGAAGAATATTCATTTGTAACTTTCTTGTCACTATCCATCATGTCCATTAGTAAATCATGCAAGACCATCTAGACTTTTTTCATTCATCTCTAACAAATAGACACCCCAGACTCTAGTGCGAAGGCTGCTGTTTACCGCAGGTTCTCAAGGCTCCCACAGTGTTTTGGCCCAATATTTCCTTCCCCCAGACATTCTATACCGACAGCATTTGATTATTCAACAATTGATGAGAAAATAAATAGTGGTCTTAAAAAAGGTAAAGAATACTAATGATATAAAAAGCCACTTAAATGTTGTTGATGGCCTATGCTTCACTGGGAGTTAAAAAGGGCAACAGAGAGAGAGAAAACAAGCCACTTTCAGAACACTTTGAGCAATTGCCTGATGTTTTATAGAGGAAGCAACACATTAAGCATACTCTGAACGTTCTCACCTCATTATTGACTGTTGTGCGTCGCTTGAGAGCTTCCCCTAGTGAGATCTCCAGGTTATTGTAGCTTTTGTCTGCTGCCAAGTTCTGTGGACACAGCAAAGGAAGTACATGTCACAACTGTACAATATTTATGTATGACAGTCCACTTAATAAATCACTCGAGTAATCCGAAAACAACAATAAACCAAAAGAAAAAACTCCACAATTTTTTTCATTCTATATGAACAACCTCTCTAAACCAAAACTTGCCACAACTGAAGAAAATCGGTCAGTCCCACAAATTTCCATTTAAGTGGATTGTATCAAAAGAAAGACAGACTTCTTCCCAAACAGCTGAAGAGGAGTCAGAGGGCCAGTACCCCAAAGTTTTCTTTTATACTTTTGCTAACCATCTAATTTTTAAAAATAAAAATTTGTGTGTTATATATATATTTTTTCAAAGTAGGTGTTCTTACGCCCTCCATCTACATATTTAAAATAATTAAGGAAGGGAGCTTCCAACCCTGCCTGTCAGGGCCAACCTGGGCTGAGAGGAACACAACATCCTAACAGAAAGACTGAAATACTCAAAAAACATTCTCCCCACTCTGGAATAGAACTCCGGTCTCCTGTGTACGACAGAGAAGTGCATAACCGCTACACAACAAATGCCAGTCACTAACCACCCTCGATGTCAGAATATATAAAGCTCACTAGGCACACCGGATAGGACCCTGACATCAATGGAGACATTGATGACATAACCTGAGCCTAAGTAAATAATAGGAAGGGCCACACAGATACCCAAAGGGCCCACAAACAAGGTCAGCGCCCGACTAACGAGCACCATCAAATAAAACACATTACTCACGATATAATTACTATATCGACGGCTGAGTGTAAGAGTATGTCTCCTTATGCGTGACGCGATGTCTCGCGTTGCGTGTGTTCCTTGCCGTTTCAAAATCAATCAAGTAAGATTATAATTATTATAAAGAACCTGACTCCTTACACGCGACAAGACGTCTTAACTGCGCGCGACAGTCGCCTGTGATCAGTCTGTGTAGCGATCAAGACCTCGTCGGTTTAAAGCATCACCATTGGTCTAAACACCGAGCCAACGAGTGCCGGTCGACACGCCAAGTAGGTGGTGAGTGATGCGGTCCCTAATAAGGATACACACATCGCGACTCATCGCTAGCAACTGCCGAGCAAAACGCGATGTCACATCACACAAAAGGAAACATAGGCCAAGACTCCACCTTACATCATTTTGAAAAGTCTTACACTGAGTAGTTAATATGTGTAGTAAAGGTATATGCTACACTCAGAATTTTACATGTGATACATCTTACCATTTCATAGAGCTTACTCAAGTAACTTCAGTAAAAGGTTGAAAGAAAAAAAGAGACAACACTTTTACTCTACTAAAGATAACATCACTAATTAGACACTACTCTTGGAACTTTCAAGCATTTCTCCAACAAATCTAAAAGCTGAGCTCTGTTTATTTGTGCATGCAAGAAAAGAGAAGTACATTTTTTAGTTTTAGTTTTAGTAGAGGTTTTACAACGCTCGCAACTGCATAATGTCATAGAGAAGTGCATTACACAATAGAGGTTATTCAGTGCAGAAACAAGTAAGACAGATAGACAGACACACAGACAGACAGACAGAAAGATCAGTAGGAAAGAAAAGTAGGACCTACCAATGGTACTCTCTAACCACCCATAAAAGCTAAACCAGTGACAGCTAATTTAGTTAATAGTAAGACTTTTACGGCACCTGCAACACAATAAGGTCATATATATGCCGAAGATTAGAGGTGTTACAAGAGAGTAACAAACACAAAAAAGAAGGAGGATAGATAAAGACAATAGATGTTTGATAGGAAAGAAGAAGCAAACCACAACAGAGCACCCGCCAACCACCCACAGAGGTGTTACAAGAGAGTAACAAACACAAAAAAGGAGAAGAGATCAGGATGATAGATGTTTGATAGGGAAAAAAGGAGCAAACCACACTAGAGCACCCGTCAACCACCAACAGCGACAGTTACAGTTGCGTGCGACTTACAATGACATCAAACTTGGCGTAGATGTTGACGACCTGCCCTGAGCTCGTGTCAACGACGGGTAATGCTGATATCCGGTGGTCCACAAACAAGGTCAGTGCCTGGATCAACGGGGTCTCTAAGGTTGCCTGCAAGCACAAAGACAATAATCAGTGTTGTCATATTTTAGTATTTGTAATAGTTTTACCCCGGCACTTGCAACACAGGTGAAAATTTGAGGTGTTATAAGAGAGAAAGAAAAACACAAAAGAGAAGGAGAGGTAAGTTATAGTTTTAGTAGGAGTTTTACGGCACTTGCAACACAATAAGCTCATATAAGTGCCGAAGATTAGAGGTGTTACAAGAGAGTAACAAACACAAAAAAGAAGGAGGGTAGATAGACAAGATAGATTTTTTATAGGAAAGAAGAAGCAAACCAAACCAGAGCCCCTGCCAACCACCCACGAAGAGAGGTAAGGACCACAGATATTAGATAGGAAAAAAAAAAAGGAGCAAACCACTCAGAGCACCTGCCAACCACCCACCAGAAGCATCAGTGTCATGCGTCACACACAAAAGCATTATCTCACACACCAAATAATAAAATAACAGTGATCTCCTGCCCTCACACTGTCAGACGAGCAAACAATTTATTTGAGTAAAGAGTGAAAAGAGCGCACTGACCCGATAATAATAAATAATTCTTGCCCCGACCACATTTTACATGAAGAAGAATAAAGTAAACAAAAAGAAATCCTTTACATTACTGGTCCAAGGTACAGAAACACTCAAATGTTGACGATTGAAGTAAAACAACTTTTGAAAAACAAAAAGCAGCAGCATACACAGAGCCTATCCATTACATCATAGACACCTGCCATTCTAAAAA
Source organism: Aplysia californica (assembly GCF_000002075.1). Lineage (NCBI taxonomy): Eukaryota > Metazoa > Mollusca > Gastropoda > Aplysiida > Aplysiidae > Aplysia > Aplysia californica. The sequence goes on from NW_004797605.1 coordinate 182,511, forward strand.
AAACACAACCCAATACTGAAAAAAGCAGCAGACGGAGCACATAAAACAGATGGGGGGGGGAGAGAAATCTTGCATTTACAATTCATTTTTTCAAGCAAATAAGTATCTAATTACAATAAAAACGACAAGTCTTCACATGGAAGGAACAAAGATTACCCCCTACTGCTGAATAAAACATGCACATTATTCTGTAAGTCTGGTGTTCTTGGTGGGCGTCTACACACCCCCCCCCCCAAACAAAAACAAATACACACACACACCCCCCCCCCAACAAAAACAAATACACACACACACACCACCACCATCGTCCCCATTAGTAAATGACAGCTACCTCCCATGCCCCAAACAAGCAGGAGGAGAAGATATCATGTGTCAACAGACTACTGACAATAAACACAGCAGTGGGAGAAGTCTTCGAGAGAAATAGGAAGCTTAACCCCCGCCCCTCCAACCCCAAAAAACCCCCCAAAACTGAAGTATAAACACACAAAACACTAGAGAGTCGGCAGCAGCAGGGGAGATAAAAAATCTCAGCTCTGATAGAGGATCATCACACTACACCACACAGGCCACCAAACTCTTATTGAGCAGCAGTGCACACATAAATCACTTACAGTGATCACATTACTGAAGGTTCCAATTTCCAATTCTTTGATTGATTTTGTCATGAAAGAAGGCCTGGGTAGTTCTTTTATCTGCAAAAACAAAAACAAATCAAGTTAGTATTGAAGTCTCTGGGCACCTTTGGATTTCACTCCGTTCTCAGCAGTCTGATCTCAGATGCAGGACAAAGGATACCCAATAGAGCCAAGCGAATGTAGGTGGCAGAGTAAATAGGAGAACCAACATTTGGGCTATGCAGCACAAAGAGCATACACTGTAGGCAAATTCTAATTCACTTACATGAAAGATAGAGGGACATGAAACAAACCCGCTACATTACTCAAAACCAAATAAAACTTCTACGCATTTTAGAGCATTTCGAAGAAGCTGACAGACATGACATTTGCTAAGCAATTGTAACTTGGATTCCCCCCCCCCCCAACAGCACAGAAGTGCAACAAAATGTAGAACTCTGATAACGTCCTTGACTTATCAGTTCTCATGGCTCATCATAACTGAACATAGTTGTACTGATTCACCAAGAAATGTTGTGAAGGAGAGTGGGGCACATAGCACTAGTCTGAGCTCACCTCTCTTATATAAACAGAAAATAAGCAAGTCCATTTTTTTTCACTAGATCAAACAGACTTACTAATAACATCAAGAAAAATAATCTATAATAATAATAATAATAAACAGCATTTGCATAGTGCAAATACCCACTCAACTGTAAGCTCTATGTGCTTTACAATCTATATTATTACCTCAGGAAACCTGATACCATTCTAAAACAATCTCAACTCTCTGGCAAGCATTCAGAACAAACATTCAAAACAAACTTATAGCACTTTGAACAATTTGGAAGCCTCGACTCACATATAGGTGCAGGAAGCGCAGGATGCGTTTGTGTGTGAGGATGTAGATGGCATTGCCGGTCGTCTCGTCAATCACTGGCAGGCGATGCACGTGGCTCTCAACCAGCTTCTTGACTGCGTCAAACAGACTCGCGTCGGGACCTATGCTCACAAATGGTCTCTGCTGCTCCTTCAACACTTCTGATAAAATGTTAAAAAAACAAACAAACAAACAAAAACGCATTACCAAACAAATTTTCTTCAAAGAAATGTAAACAAAAAAATCCCCAAAACCTTTTCAATTCTAGGTCAACAACAATTTACAGAAAGAAAAAAAAAAAAGGACTTAAAAAGGAACAACAACATTGACCAAAATGGATTTTAAAAAAACAAAAAAACTTTTGGACCTGATACATAAAAGACATTTTATTACCATAAAATCATTGCTTCATTGTTGGGAGATAAAAGGAACGCCTCGACACCATAAAGAGAGCGATAAAAAGGCAAGAAGAACAGTCAGACATAATGGATAGTAGATAGATGACAAAGAAGCCAGGAACAGTAAACCAGAAGCACTCTCCACTCCCCCTCCCACGTCCTCATCTAACAGTCCATACACGTGTACGCACACACACACAAACTCATATACACACACTTAGACAAACAAACGTAGCCCATTGATCCAAAGGAGATCAATAGGGCGATGACTCAGCCTCATCTGATGTGACCACGATACATCTGACCATCTGCCGTCGGTCCACACACACACACACACACACACACAAACAGTTGTGTGATCTCAAATGTTCAATCATTACATGGCCTGCCCGACTTCTTACCGTACCACTCTACATACTTTTAATATTATTTTATAACAGATGTTTAGTTTTAGCTTTAGTATGAGTTTCACAGTACTTGCAATGCAATAAGGTCATATATGTACCGAAAATAAGAGGAGTTGCAAGAGAATGCCAAACACAGAAAAAAAAAAAAGAGGAGAGATAAGGACAATAGATGTTCGAGAAGAAAGAAGGAGCAAACTACACCAGAGTACCCGCCAACCACCCAAACAACAGATGTCTTCAGAAAAAAATGAAGTTAAAAAAAAAAAGAAGGAAGAATGGAAGAGAGAAGACAAACTAGGAGTGGCATTTTCTCTTTACCCCTTGAATTACTTTTGCTCTGCTTGTCAAAGCAATTAAGTTGTGAAAAAAACAACCAATGTTGCACATACACACAAGGTAAGTATCCTCTTACTAAAACCACGACAATTTCTTTACATGAAACAAAAACTACCACCTACTGTCAATAAAGCATGTACACAATTCTATTAATCTGGTGTTCTTGGTGGGTGTTTTGCCCCCTCCCCTACAAACTCCCCTTACTGACACACACAAAAGATCAATAAGTAAGAGTTTGGATCTTTGAAAAATGTTTTTTTATATAAGAGTTTTATGGCACTTGCATCACAATTAGGTCATATCAGAGCCGAAAATTAGAAGAGTTACAAGAAAGTAAAAATCACACACAAGATAACGATAGATGTTTCACAGGAAAGAAAGATCAAACCATACCAAAGCACCCATCAACCACCCATGAATGTGATTAGAAATCAGGCTTTGACGAAAGACAGATATAAGTACCCCACTCAAATTTTTTTTCTCAATGACAAACGGGGGCAACAACTGAAAGTGCCACTAACCTCTCCAGTTGACAATTCTGTGGTCCTCCAGCTCATCCATGCGTGCCTGGGAAGTGAAACAGTTTAGTTTTTATAAGAGTTTTATGGCACTTGCAACACAATAAGGTCAAATAAGCGCCGAAGATTAGAAAAGTTACAAAAGAGTAACAAACAAAAAAAAAGGAGGAAAGATAATGACAATAGATGTTTGATAGGAAAGAAGGAGCAAACCACACCAGAGCACCCGCCAACCACCCATAAAGTGAAACAGTTGGACATTTAAATATAATTGGAGTTAAAGAGAACAACACAGACATAATAAGTCTTATGTTTTAGTTTAGCTTTTTTTTTTTTAAATTCAAAAGCACTCACCAAAAGAATATTCCAGACAGATGCAATTAAAGACAGTATGCTATGGAAGTAACCAAACTTTGGCGCCCACTTTCTTGCTTATTTTACTGCTGAAACCAGGTGACCCCCTCACCACTCTCAGTTGCAAATATCTTGACTTCTATTCAAATGGGTTTAGTTTTTTAAATTTCAACGATAGGTAGACAAATGAACAAGCTTTAAAATGATACCAATAACTCTATATGCCCAGAAAATGACAATCGCATAATTCCACAGCGTTGTGACACAAATAATCTATAAACTTTGAGGCTTTGACATACACTTGTTAAGTGACCAGACAGCACATGTAAAATTATTATATCAATAATTTTTTTGATGCAGTAAAAACAAAAATAGTTTTGGCTAGAGAGCACTTACCACTGGAGACTTGTAATATCTTTTGAGGATGTTGATGAAGTCTGTAATGGTCAGCATTCCTGAGAGGAAAAAACAACACACAAAACTTCAGAACAAAGTTTGTTTTAGTAAGAGTTTTATGGCACGTGCAACAAAATTAGGCCATATAAATGTTGAAGATAAGGAAGTTAAGGTGTTAGATGTAAAAAAAAAAGGGGGGGGGGAGAAAATC
>NW_004797605.1:186727-190247 GCF_000002075.1 Aplysia californica
AGAGAAGGAAGGTGGCGTCCTCTAGAAAATAGTTTCTACTTCACTAAATTCATCATGTGGCCAGCCATGGGGCTTTTGTCTTTCAGCCCAAAACGACGCGCTTGGTGATTAAAATAAGCCCCAGAACCAGGAAGCAACTGAGCATCGGACGCGTGTGTACAAGATGGGCTCGTAGACAATCCTGATAATTCTGCTCTCATTTTCTTAAAAGTAAAGAATATGAAGTTATTACAGTTTTACGGGACAGCCAAAAAAAAAAAAAAAAAACAACACAAAAAAAACAACAACACAAAGAACAACGAAACAAAGTCAGTTTTCTTGTTAATCACTTTCAGCTTTTGGTCTCTCATGTGGAATTGTAAAAACTGCATTTACTGCACTTTTAAAAATGAGGGCAGAAGAGTGCAGAGCTGTCACTTTGTGGGATTCGAATGTCAGCCTCCAACTTTCCATGCATTTTTCTTTTTATTCAGTAAGAGTTTTACGGCACTTGCAACACAATTAAATCATATAACTGCCTTAGATCAGATGTATTACATGAGAGTAACAAAGAAAAAATGGAGGAGGAGAGAATAAGGACAACAGATGTTTGAAAGGAAAGAAGGAGCAACCGCTAACCACCCACCTTCAACTTTCTGGCACACTTTAGTGAGGTATAGTTTTAATGTTTTAGTAAGAGTTTTACGGCACTTGCAACACAATAAGGTCATATAAGAGCCGAAGATTAGAGGTGTTTCAAGAGAGTGACAAACACGAAAAAAGGAGGAGAGACAAGGACGATAGCTGTTTGATAGGAAAGACGAACAAAACCACACCAGAGCACCCGCCAAATACCAACTAGCTTTAATGTAAGTAACACAATTTCAAAACTTATTTTAGTTTCAGTAAGAGTTTTACGGCACTTGCAACACAATTATAACATATAGGTGGCGAAGATAAGAGGTGTTACAGGTAACAAACATAACAAAGGAGGAGGACACATAAGGCCGATATATGGTCGCTTTAAGGACAAGCGGGCTAACCCAGATTTCGGGAGTTCTCAGAAATCTTGACCCAAACCAAAAGTGGGAATTGCTCTACCTATATGAGAAGCTTGATTTCATTGGTGTGTATATATGTTTATAGAGAAAACACTCCTCGTCTTTTAAAGAAACTGAACAAAGGGCAAAAACGTTACCTTCGATGTTTCTCAAAACATCATAATTTTTCGGGATAGACCCCTTGTGCATAAAAGAGACCAAATCTTTGATATGAGAATGAAGGAGAAAACCAAACCACAGCACCCACAACTCATTGTCTTCCAACTCCAACAGATTATGACAATAATCTCTCTCTCTCCCTCTCTCTCGCTCTCTCTCTCTCTCATCCACCTCTCACCATTAAAAACATGTCCTGAAATTACGACGCAGTAGCTAGTAATATTTTATCTTACAACATCGACTGTTTTTGTAAATGCTGTCTCCCCCCGCCCCTCACTTCTCCCCACAACTTCCTCTCACGAACACACAAACACATTCCCACCTCTTCGCCCAAAACGTGCCTGTGACCTTGGATGACGACGCAGTTGCATCTCCTGATTCACACTGGCCGTCACTACTGACAGGCAATGCGGTCAGTAAAGTTGCGCCATAAACTGACTTGACCGATCGTAGTCCCCCCCCCTCTCTCTCCTCTCTCTCTCTCTCTCTCTCTCTCTCTCTCTCTCTCTCTCTCTCCACAGGGATCCCCATTTGGCTTGACACTATTATCCAGTCCGTTTTCTTAAAATCCACTGCCCCCCCCCCCTCGGGCATCACTCCAACGCGAAGACAAGAAGCCACGAGCAAAACACAGCGAAGGCGGGCCAGCCATTTCTGGGTTTTGTTTGGGGGGGGATTTTGGGTTTAAGGCAGGACAGGTCTCCCTCAGTCCAAGTGTTATGAGCTATTAACTCGACTTGGCAGCCGGGCATTTCCGTTCTCATCAAACTTTGCCCCGGGCACGACACTTCTGAAAAACAATCCTCCTTTGTTATTGAGGGACCCACGACAAAAGCGTACTGGATAACGGACAACGTTAGCAATGCTCGGCCTGGGCATGGGCAACACTGAGGGGGACACACGTCTCCATCCCAAGAACGGTTGAAAAGTAATTGAAAAAGTGTTGATGTTCTACGCCCATCCAGCCAACGGGTGGAGCTAGTAGTTATTTAAAGCCTTGGAAACTCAGGGTAAAACATATGCAGATACTCTAGCGTAAAATTCAAGTCAGTTTATTTTTAGTAAGAGTTTTACGGCACTTGCAACACAATAAGGTCATATAAGTGCCGAAGATTAGAGGGGTTACAAGAGAGTAAGAAACACACAAAAAAAGGAAGAAAGATCAGGACGATCGATGGTTGATAGGAAAGAAGGAGCAAACCCCACCAGAGCATTTGCGAACCATCCACTTAAAAAACAAACAAACAAAGCTAGAAAGCACAAGTCAGTATTGATATTCATCCCACTCTGATAAGAACGCACCCAAACTTTCATCTTCAGTGGGTTCACCGTAACAGCACACATATCTTTAAAATGTGGATATTTCTTACTCAATTAGTTTACTTTCATTTACTGCTCCAATCCCTCTCAAACACATCACATCACTACTTCCAAACACACACATTCAAGTTTTCTACAGACATCTATTCCACAGCATTCATTTTATTAACTACTCTAATCCCAACTTCTCTAAAACCCACAACACTTCATTCCTCTCCTCCTTCTCTCTCTCTCTCTCTCTCTTTCCCAAACACACACACAAACCCCTTACCTCCCAATACCTCACCACACAAAGGCTATTTCATTTCCATATTTTTTTGTTCACCAACTAATTAAACAAACTAATTTACTGGCTACCACTCCTCCCCCCTCTCCCCACCCCCAACCTCTCAATCAACTCTGCTCTCTCCTCACTCCATCTACTATAAACTCTGCTCCCCCTTCACTCCATCTACTATATCTAATTGGAAGCCTGGCATCTCATCAGCACAATGGCGTGGCTCGCTAGTCATGGACTCGCCCAGCGACAGCTAATTTAGTGAGCAGTAAGCTGCCACTCACTATCCCAACACAACTCGCTACCTCGGAATTACAAAGGAGGGAGGAAGGGGGTGTTGTTTGCTTCCCTTTCTATAGTACATGAAATTATTCATGTCCTATAGGCCCGCTCAGGAGCACCACCTCGAAGATAAATGGCACATGACAACAAAAGCAGTTATGTCACAAAAAAGTACAATTAAGTGTGTGTCTGCCACACAGACCTAACAACATGATTCTTATTTGTTGTTGTTGTTTTGGTAAATGTTTTACGGCGCTCGCAACTGAATAAGGTCAAATGAGCGCGCGGGACACATTAAACATTTTCAGTAGGGAGGAAATTATGAATTTTGCCCGGGTGGCAGCCGAAGCCAACTCTTATCGATTTTAGACCACCAAGGGACCTTTAACGTGTGCAAATTGCACACGGAACCTTCGAGATTTTTCGCCCTTGTTCGAGAAGG
>NW_004797605.1:190347-191758 GCF_000002075.1 Aplysia californica
ATTCTTTATAAAAGTAAGTTTTGAACCCTTCTAGGCACAAAAAGGCCATTTTGATAATATAACACTTTAAACACCCCCAATTAACACAATTTACATCAATTAGAAGGTGGGCTCTGACTCTACAAAAAAACGCCATTTCTCAGGCTAGACTCTTTATTTCATCACACAGAGTAGGCCGTGTTGTCGTGAAGCACTTTCCTAAAAGTACGCAAGAGACCCTTCTCCCAAGAGGCCAACTGAACTGTTCGGTTGCGTCGGTTCCGGGCCAGCGAAAAAGCAGTATGTAACTATGTATGTCTAGATGATGCAAGAACCCGAGTCCGGACAGCGCAAGACGGACACAACAGAGGACTTGAGGAGTCACCTCCCGTGTCCTCCCGGCAGACTGCCGAGTGTCGGGCGGCACGTACGTACCACGGTCATACACTACACGCATTGTTGTCATGCCCTGTGTTTGTCCGAGAGGCAACAGTACGCGGACGGACAGTGGGCAGTGGATGGGGGTGGGGAGAATGAAGGGGAGAGAGAGAGAGAGAGAGAGAGAGAGAGAGAGAGAAGGAGGGGAGAGAGAGAGAGAGAGAGAGAGAGAGAGAGAGAGAGAGAGAGAGAGAGAGAGAGAGAGAGAGAGAGAGAGAGAAATATTCTCTACTAGACTACAATCTTTGAATGGGGTACGCAGTATTTAGCGCGTAGTATGGTCTAAAGGCAGTAAGAGTTTTACGGTACTTGCAACACTATTAGAACACGTAAGTACCTAAGATGAGAGGTATTATACGGGAGAAACACACACACACACACACACACACACACACACACACACGCACGCACGCACGCACACACATACGCACGCACACACATACACACACGCACGCACACCGTATTTCTTAGAACCAAAACCACTTCGTGACCAAAACCCACCTGGTCAAGACTATAATAATACATATTTTTAAAAACAAGAAAAAAAATCTAGTTAATGTGCCGAATAACTAGAGTATCGCCCACAAGAAGTTCATCTTTCAGATTGTTTGTCAGTTTGTTTGAGTAGGTGTCTTCCGGCATTCCTCTTTCTGAGGACTTACGATTAGATCAAAGGACTGGGGATAACAGGACCGTCGGCCGAGAGTGCGCCCATCCGAGAGGGTCACATTGGAGAACACGAGGAGAGCGCTGCTCTCATCTCAGACTGCGTAAGAGAAGAAATCTATGGCTTCACATACGAGCAAACAGTACTTATTTGATGCGGTAGTATTACTTTACTCGTTATACTATGGGGGCGTGCGGAACCGCACGTGCGTGCAGTGCCTGCGAGCAAACACGTACACGGTGGAATGGGAAACACGGGGATCTCATCGATACTATGACGGGGCAGTTTGTGTGCGAGGGAGACACAGAAAGAGAGATGGGGGGGGGG
>NW_004797605.1:192788-196104 GCF_000002075.1 Aplysia californica
CCCCCCACCCTCAAATTAAAACAAATGTCGACTGTATACTTACGTTTAACTGTGTATCAAAAATGACGAGCTTGGCACTGGTGGGGATGAGGTCATAGCATTTGTGGGCTCTCATGAACTTGGCGTACACTTGATCTTCGTTCTCGTCTGAGGATGGGCACACACAAAAAAAACCGCATGGATTAGTCACAGAGTCACGAAGGTACAGCAATTTTATAGTAGCAGGGGAGTCTTAAAAAGAAAATTTTGTTTGTTTGTTCGTTTCAGTAAGGAGGAGCACATCGACACAATAATGGTCGTATATTTGTGCCGGGAAAAGAGTATGACAAACAAAAAGTAGACCTACCAGTGGTGTGCTCTTACCACTGGCAGAAAAAAAAATCGTATCACTGAGTTTTGTTTTAGTTTTAGTAAGAGTTTTACCGTACTAGCAACACAACAAGGTCATAAAAGTGCGGAATATTAGAGGTGTTACAAGAGAGTAAAAACCACAAAAAAAGAAAGAGGGGATATAAAGACGTAAATGTTTGATAGGAAAGAAATAGCAAACCACACCAGAGAACCCGCCAACTACCCACCACTATGTTTGACTGAAGAGGATTATGTTACAGTCATAACGTCACAAAGGTACAACGATTTTATAGGAGCAGGGGAGTCTTAAAACAACAGATCTTGTCGCCGTGTTTGACTGCAGACAGGGGACGCTAGGGGGACAGTGCTTGTCTCATCCCTTTAGTCAAAAAGAAGAGCACTGACAGGTTTATGACGGACATTTACTCAAGAGCTGGAACAGCAATACGAAACTGCTATGAGAGATAAAGGCCAGAAAATCTTTTACTAGAATTAAGGAAAAAGTCTACTATTATATCCAAAACACACGGTCTGTTTGAAAAACAGTTGACTTTTGGGGGGGTGTGTCGTGTAAGAGTATAATGCCATAAAAGATAGAAAAGTTATTCCTAAAGCGAGTCCTTAGCAGTGGGTTATGGCAGGGTCTTTTTCTTTTTACCAGAATGAGCACACATAGGCATTGAAAATTGGAACATGACAGAAGACATAAAAAGTACGCAGAAAAGATGCCTCCCCCCCCCTCTCTCTCTCTCTCTCTCTTTCTCTCTCTCTTCGTCTCTCTCTCTCTCTGTCTCTCACTCACCCACCCACCCACCTACACACACACACACACACACACACACACACACACACACACACACACACACACACAAAAGGTCAGCTGTTGGGAAGGAAAATAGCGTTCCCACTGGCAGAAACAGTGGACTAGTTTATAATCCAACAGGCCGCCCTGAAAACAATTAACTCGCTTCATGCCTGTCATAATAGAGGAAGGGACGTGTTTGTTGCTTTTCTTGTTTTAGTAAGAGCTTTACGGCACTGCAACACAATCAGGCCATGTAAGTTCCGACAATTAGAGGTGTTGCAGGAGGTAACAAGCATGAAACATGAGGAGGAGGAGAGATAAGGGCAACTGATTTTTTGACAGGAAAGAAAGAGCAAGTCACAACACAGCACCCGCCAACCATCCACAGTAGGAACTTTGCGACACCTTTTAAGAATGAGTGAAACAAGTACAGTCGTACTAAAACTTCGAAAAAAAAAGGGCAAAAAACAAAAACAAAAAACTCAGATCTACTATGAGAATTAAAAAAACAAAACAAGACCCCAAAAAACCCAACCCCCTCCCCCTGAGATAAGCAACAATATCCGACTTCAAACTGAGTAAGGAGCAGAACCAAAACAAGGTCAACACTGAACACAGCCCAGCCAACACCAAAAACGTGACGTAGTAATGGATTTGAGGACAAGGAAAGGCCAGTCATGTCTATACGTGCGTGTACTCTGTTTACTGAAAATAACACCGGACTTTCAAGGTATCAACGTATACCATGACAGCTTTCACAATAGACGCCATAATATTACACGGTTACAGAGATACGGGGAAAGGGCAAAGCTCCGGGTTAGGGCTTCTTAGGTGGTGGTGTCGGTTTGACTCTCACAGTATACTGTGGGCACCGAATTTTTCAGTCACACAAACACAAGCACGCACACACGCACGTACACACACATACACACACACGCACACACACACACGCACGCACGCACGCACGCACACACACACACACACACATTTATATACATACACATGAAGACACACTGGCCTAAGCAGATGATCAGTTTCAGAAAGGAAAAAAAAATTTCGTACCACACATTGGACTGGGGGTCTTTTGACCTTTCGCGCGGCATTAAGGAAGCATTGAGGTCGAAATAGAACCGCGTCAGGCTCCGGATACTGTTCCAAGAATATAGCATTCCGATTCACCCTTCATATCTTGCATCCCCCCATCCCCTCTGTTCCCCCCTCTCTCACGCACACACACGCATACATGCAATTAACATATTTTTTTTTCTTATACTTACAACCGTTTTTGGAATCCACCCACGTTTGGGTGGTAACTTTAAAAGTTGTGTTATGCACACTTATCATAGTAAGAGTTTTACGGCACCTGTAACACAATTAGGTCATAGAGTGCCGAGGTGGTACAAGTAAAAAAAAGAAGTAATTTAAGTAAGCAGATTATACAAATGGATCATAGATAGAAGTGCCGAGCACTAGAAATATTACAAGAGAGTATCAAAAACAAAAAAAGGAGGAGAGATAAAGACAATGTAGATGTTTTAGTTTTAGTAAGTGTTTTACGGCACTTGCAACCCAATAAGGTCATATAAGTGCCGAAGATGAGAGATGTTACAAGAGAGTAACAACCACAAAAAACAGAAGGATAGGAGATAAGGAGGGGAGAAAAGGACAATAGATGTTTAATAGGAATGAAGGAGCAAACCACACCAGAGTACCCGCCAACCACTCAAAGGGGGGGGGGGCATAAAGAGAAAGAAAGAGGGGGGGCCAAGGGTGAGAGAGAGGATAGGGAAAGTGAGAGAGAGAGAGAGAGAGAGAGAGAGAGAGAGAGAGAGAGAGAGAAAGAGAAGTACAGTCACACAGAGACACAGACAAGATACAGAGGAGAGAGACAGATAAAACAAGAGAAGAGAAAAGACTAAGGTAACACAGAATAAAGGGGCGGGCGGACGGAGCGAGCTGGAGACTTCCTGGTCGCTCACATCTCCACCAAGGCTCATCAGCACGAAGGAGACAGCTCGTGATTTGCGCGTGAAGGGGTTCTTCCCACGAAGTTGCAGAGCACACGATAACCGCCCATACCAGGAAACGATTTCTCATGAACTTCGTACATCGTACAGACCATTTGTGCGTGCAGACTACAGACCGTAACTACGGTATTAG
>NW_004797605.1:196971-198398 GCF_000002075.1 Aplysia californica
AGAGAGAGAGAGAGAGAGAGAGAGAGAGAGAGAGAGAGAGAGAGAGAGAGAAAGAGAAGTACAGTCACACAGAGACACAGACAAGATACAGAGGAGAGAGACAGATAAAACAAGAGAAGAGAAAAGACTAAGGTAACACAGAATAAAGGGGCGGGCGGACGGAGCGAGCTGGAGACTTCCTGGTCGCTCACATCTCCACCAAGGCTCATCAGCACGAAGGAGACAGCTCGTGATTTGCGCGTGAAGGGGTTCTTCCCACGAAGTTGCAGAGCACACGATAACCGCCCATACCAGGAAACGATTTCTCATGAACTTCGTACATCGTACAGACCATTTGTGCGTGCAGACTACAGACCGTAACTACGGTATTAGTATTTATAACCATTGGTACAGACCTATACGCTCTTATACTATATCTGACCGTCTAGGTACAGACACAACCAATGATCATATTTACGGTCCCTGGACACAACCCACTCCAAATCCCTTAAAATAGTCGTAGCTTTCGTTAACGTTTTACGGCACTTGCAACACAATAAGGTTACATGTTACGAGAGAGTAACAAACACAAAAAAGAAGGAGGAGAGAAAAGGAAGATAGATGTTTCATAGGAAAGAAGAAGAAAACCACACCAGAGCACACGTCAACCACTCGCTCCGAATCCCTCTATAAGTAATACAAAAAACAATGACGTACACAAAACCAAAACAACCCCCATCAAAACAAACAAACCAAATCAAAACAAAAACGAAACACTACCTTCCTCAATATCCATCTATTACATTTACATCTGTCCACTAAATTACCCCACAAGAGCGATCGTTGACTTCGTCTCTCGACTCTACTAATAAACCATCCAGATTAAAAACAACAGAACATATTCGTCACTTCACGCTAACAGAAACAGACATGTACGTCTCTCTCTCTCTCTCTCTCCCTCTCTCTCTCTTTCTCTCTCTCTCTCTCACACACACACACACACACAAACACACACTAACAAACAAACTCGTTAAGATAAGAGGAGTGTTACTTGATAGTAACATACAAAATAAACGTAGGAGGAGATATAAGAACGATAGATGTTTTATAGGAAAGAAGTAGGAGGCAACAAACACCAGACCCCCCCGCCAGCCACCATCATTGCAAAGTTGGTGGAAGCGCTATCGCACGATAAAGGCCACGATTTCGCAAGATCATAATGTAAAGAACCTGATTAGAGATTAGCATTATTATGGATAAGCAATAAAGAGACAGCATGACACACAAGTGTTCAAGAGCGCGCAGAGAGAGAGAGAGAGAGAGAGAGAGAGAGAGAGAGAGAGAGAGAGAGAGAGGGAGAGGGAGAGAGAGAAGAACAAGATGAGGCTGAGGAGGATGATGATGATGATGATGATGATGATGATGATGATGATGATGATGATGATGAT
>NW_004797605.1:200325-202414 GCF_000002075.1 Aplysia californica
AGATCTTTCGCTGTCTATAGCCGGGTACCCATTCCCACCTGGGTGAAGTGAGGAAAATTCGTGTAAAGTGCCTTTCCCAAGGACACAACGTCAGGGCCCTTGACGGGATTCGAACCCACGACCTTACGGTTGCGAGTCCGAGAGCCTAACCACTAGGCCACCGACGCCATAATAACCAACCGCATGCGAGGTTAGGAGCCAATCTGATCTCTCATTCCTGGTAAAATACTCTCTGCACCGAGTGGGGGAAGCTTTTGCGAACATTATTATAATATTCCAATGGCACTTTTGTGCGTTCAACGCGCTACAATGCTATGCAACACACAGAGACTATTTCATACGACAGATACTGAAAATTTGGTCATTGATCTTTATTGAGGTTTAACGCCCCTTTCAACACTGCACGGTTATTTCAGAGGCGAGGCCTCCGAATTTAACGTACACCTCCGAATAGGAGAGAGCCAAATGAAACGACAGCCCCAACGAACTCCCCAAAACAACCCACGTTCAGAACACACCGTAGGTCATTCGAACCAGTGACATCTGCTCAATATATCAGCATGATGTTAACTAAGCTAACAATGCTTTAAAAAAGACAGCTTACTCATCTTTACAATGCTGACCACATGCGAGAATAAAATTACTCACGACTCCCCCATATACTCGTACATGTGTATCACAAGCCCTGAACGCGCAGAGGGCCTCTGGAAAATTGAAAGCTGCTTGTGAACACAATAATAGCCTTGCCAGAAACAGCATCGCGAGATCGATTGAGCGTGAGATGTACGGTACCTGTAATCGGATCACACCGCAGGTGATAAATTGCCACGCTAATTAGGCCTTCCAGAAGACAAACCTCAGTACCATATTATGCTTCTTGCTGTTTTGTGAGAGGAAATATTCCGTTGGATAGTGAAGTAATCTTTCGAAGGGTACGCGTTTGAGTAAAAAGAAACACATCGACGCAACAACAGTCAGGTAGGTTATTTTAATAAAAGTTTTACAGCATTTGCAAAACAAATAGATCACATAAAAGCCGAATTTCAGAGGTGTAACTCGAGAGTAATATACAAAGAAAAAGAGGAGGAGAGACAGATGGATAGAAATCTTTATAACAGTAAAGGAGGAGCAAACAGCACCAGAGCAATCGCCAACCACCCATAGCCATTAAGTACATCAAAAACAGTAAGACAAGCAGACAGAATGATCAGACGGAAAGAAAGAAGTAGGGCCAACCCAGTGACATCCTTCAACCACCACGTTTAAGTGTATGCGTCCGTTTCCATTCAAACAAATCGCTCAGCAGCTAACGGGATGCGAGTAGCGTGACAGAAGATGCCCCAAGGCTGATGAGCTATTAATATTAATTATGTATTAGTGCCGGGTCAATCAAGAATCGCATTCCAGAATAGATCGAGGCAATTATTTCTGAGAGACTTAGGACAAGGCCACATGGTGTTTGTATCTCGCACATCCCGATCAGAAAAGATCACAGAAGATCGACTGTGATGTATGGGAGGTTTGTTTATTCGTGTAAATAAAAGCACATAGACACAATAATGGTTGTTTTGGGCTGAGAAAAAGTAACACTGATAGACAACTGAGGGAAAGTAGAGATGTAGGAACTACCGGTGGAGCCCTCCAACAACCCACGACGCTGGAAGGGTTTGGGTTTGAGTAAAAAGAAGCACATGGATACAATTACGGCAGTTTGGTGCAAGGAAGAAGCAAGACAGCAGATAGAAACAGAAGAGGGAAAGAAAAGACGTAGGGATACCACATGGCGTCCTCCAAGCACCCACAAGCAAAGGAGGAGTGAAAGACAACGGGCTAACAGAGAATAGGACGGGTCTTGCCACGGAGGACGGGTCTTGCCACGGAGGACGGGTCTTTAGTTTAGTTTTAGTCTTTGTAAGTTTTACGGCACTTGCAATACAAATAGGTTAAAGAAGTGTTTCTAGACTGTAATAAAATGAGAAAGTGGAGAGATAAGGATTTCAGATTCAGATGTTGGATAGAAAAGAAGTAGCACACCACACCAGAGCACCCCCCAAACACCAAAGCGCTGAGGGGGGGGGGGGGGGGGGGG
>NW_004797605.1:202514-204972 GCF_000002075.1 Aplysia californica
GGGGGGGGGGGGGGGGGGGGGAGAAGGACACACACTAGCCGCGAAAAGGACGGTCTTACCACGGAGAATGCGTCTTTAATGAAGAGTTTTATGTCGGTGGTTTTTTCGTAAGAGTTTTACGGCACGTGCAACACAATAACAGTCATATAGGTGTAGAAGATAAGAGGTGTTACAAGGGAGAAACAAACAAAAAAGAAGGAGGGGAGAAAAAGATAGACGTTTGGTTGGAAAAAAGGAGCAAACCAAATCAGAGCACCCGCCACCCACCCACGTGTGTCGGTTTGTACGTACAGACAGTTTGTTTTCGGGCAAAGATAAGCAAATCGACACAAAGACAGCCATTTAGAGCATTAAAGAGAAGACAAACAACAACACAAGAGGGAAAGAAAAACACATGTAGTAGAACTACCACTGGCGCCCCAAACCATTAACTTGTGTTCCCGTTTGACGGAGCAAAGGCAAGTGCATTGACACAATGATGGTCATAGTTAATGTTGAGAAAAGGCACGATAGACTGGCATAAACAGAGAGAAAGAAAAATAGTAGGACATATCAAAGGCACCCTGTAACAGCTCACAACTGGGAAATTGCAGGCGTTTTTGTACGCTTCCATTGCCAAATCGACATGATTTAAATCATTCAGGACACACGACTTCGAACCTGCCTCCGCAAACGGATCCCCGAAACAATATTCACGACACGAAAAACTAAGTAAACCTTCAAATTCCCCAAACTACCTAGTACTCCAGCTATTTGATTATCGATTTAAGCCATTAAACAAATGCTTGAGTTCTTTTCTTTTTTTAGTTTCTTTGAGTTGCTGGGAAAAAATAAGAAAGACAGACAGAAAGACAGAGGGAAAGTAAAGGAGTAGGACCTACAAGAGGAAGTAAATTAGCATATCACACCACCCGCTATGCTTGAGTTTCAGTTTGGCTAAAGAGAAATATATTGATACAATAACGGTCACAATACACGGCAGGGAAGAAGCAAAACAGATATACAGAAAAAATAGGAGGAAAGAAAAGACTGCGACCTCCAAACCACCCGCTTAAACAAAAATGTGCAAAAACCAAATTTTGGCATGGCTTTTAAAGGGGGTCATTTAACTGAACTTTGGCATGACTTTTAAAGGCCACATTTTTGGAGTAAAGTCCCTGGAATCTAGAAAAGGGCCTTGGTGGGGAGTAATGCTGCGGGGGGTCAAGGCTCGGAGCTTGGCCGACTTTCCACTGAGGGGTGTTACGCAGAGATGTCCGTGTTTACGGAGTGGAGGGTGGAGGAACCCCCAAGGCCTCCGTGTCTTGCCCTGCTGGCAGGACTCAGCTACATGTTCATTGAAGCATGCCAGGAGCGGACAGCAGCTTCATCCTTCGGACAGTGACTCCATACATCCTCTCTCTCTCTCTCTCTCTCTCTCTCTCTCTCTCTTTCCCATCCCCCATCCCCCTTCCCTGATGCCTATTGCCCCCCCCCCTAAAAATAAAAAAATACTCAACAACACACACACACACACACAACTTCCCAATTCTGAACACTGATCTCCTGTCTGTATCATCAGCATTCGCTCTCTATGCAAACAAACGTTTACGTACTTAGAACTGCAATTTACATATCGCCTGAAAATGGTTGAGGGCAACAACTCTATGGAATATAAGAGAAATGTTTCAGTTTTAGCTACTAGTCTTGCGCATTAATTGCCAACTCAACTAAATCATATGAGTGCCAAAGATTAGAAAAAAAAGAGAGGAGAAAGGACGATAGGCATTTAATAGAAAAGAAAAAGCTAACCACAACCGAGGACCCGCAAACCACCTATGAACAGAAGCAAACAGCACACGTACGTGTTTGTAACACATGTACATATAACTGGCATGAAACAATGGTGTACATATGTCGTGCGGGCTTGGTTGGGAGGGGGTGGGGGGGGGCATAACAGTTGTACGCAACTTGCAACGATGAGTGCTACCATAGCGTTTGCACTTGCGTTATAATAGACAGCTCCCAACAAACAGCTGAACCTATTTTCTTTACGATTTTTATGCCACAATCGGCACAATTTGGACCATTTAGGAGGACTCATATCCGTCTGTGCGAATCCGGGCTGAGAAGGATACAACATCCCAGCAGAAAGCAGCCTAACCACTAGGCCACCGACGCCACTCAGGGTCTAAAGTGTGACAGTGTGAAGATACTTCAAAATCTTCCAAATAACCTTACCAGGAGAGAAGCACCCCATAATATTTTGGCCCGGCTGAGAATGAAGCCCATGCAGCCTGTAGAGATCAAGTTGTATAACGACATGGGGAACAAGTGGTGGGTCGCAGTAAGGGCCCTCGTGTAGGTCTATCGTGCACAGATAATAAAGACCAATATAATACAAGCTTGTGCACATAGGGTGCACAAGGGGGTGCACAAGTGTGTGTGTGTGTGTGTGTGTGTGTGTGTGTGTGTGTGT